>NC_040044.1:38926735-39066171 GCF_003713205.1 Coffea eugenioides
TGCTACCAAAAACGCATGGCCCCTGCTTACAACAAAAAGGTCCACCAGCGATCCTTTGAAGAAGAAGACAAAGTGCTAAAGCGAATTTTGCTAATGCAAGATGAAGCCAAAGGCAAATTTGTTCCAAACTGGCAAGGCCCATTTGTTGTTCGAAAGGTGCTACCGGACGGAGCACTTGTTCTAGCAGAGATGGATGGACAGACATTCTCTCAACCTATCAACTCAGACATGTGTAAGAAGTTCTTTATCTGATTATGCAAATTTCTTTTAGAAGTCACGCAAGAGACGAGACAAAAGTAAGGCCATCTTCCTTTCCAATCAAAACATTTCATCCCTAGTCATCCCTTTTGAGTAATCAAAACAATGATTTTCGTTTGGCAGTCCTTGAGAATTGCAAACCCCACACTGGGGCAAATTTATTTTGAAAGAGAAGTAAAAAAAAGAGAGAAAAAGAAAAAGAAAAACCCCATATTGGGGCAAATTTGTTTTGAAAGGAAAAAAGGGAAAAAAATAAAAATCCCACACTGGGGCACATTTAGTTTTTAAAGAAAAATGCAAAAGTGAGGAAAATGCAAAAAGAGAAAAATCCAATCAAATTGGGATAAATTTTCCTCAGTTTCGTTCAAAATTGGAGATAATTTCAAAATGATGCAATCTCAAGTTATTTCACACCTTTCATCAAATCTGTTTTCAAGCTTCAGCCTTCTTGAAAACACCTCACCTGACCTCATTACAAAAGCCCAAAGTCCTGACTTTCGTCACTTGCTGTATTTCTATTAGGGAATTTACTAATCAATTGGCAAGTGATGTCCACAATGCCTTCGCCTAAGCTTATAAAGGAATCGCATTTTACTGATGCCAGCAATCTTCAACCCACATTCCTGAGTCGATCATGGTTGAGCTTTTCCATTGTTCCTTAGGTGAAAACCCGAAAGGGCATCTCAAAAAAAAAAGAAGAGAAAAGAGAAAAGAAGAGAAAAAAGAAGAAAAACAAAACAAAAGAAAAACAAAACAAAAAGGGTGGGGGCAACCTTGATGAAAACCCGAAAGGACGCTAAGTTAGGGTTCTGCAGCAAGCGAGCACGAGGAGGAACAACTGAACTTGGTTCATTCGAATTTCTTTTCGTTTTGTAATACTTTTACCAATGTTGAATTCCAGAACAAAGATATTCGGAGATTCGAATATGCAATCTGTTGGCCAAAAGTTGTCACTTTGTAAAAAAATATCTTTTCTGCAAAATACATTCTTATGAATCTCATTTTTCTCAATTGATTGTATTCATGACATTTTGTAGGTTTGAGCACAGTTGGTTGTATTTGCATTCTTTTGAATGTGTGACATCCCCACTTCTCCCTAAGACGAACCAAAGGGTATCCGTGGGACGCTTGCCCAACTCTCGCCAGAACTCAAGCAATTTCTATTCAAACTTATACCGGCACTAGAAGTCAACAACCAGATAATATAAATATAATTAGTGCGGAAGCGTTCAAATTTAACGATATATAACAGTCACCCAATCCTTACATCGGGTTTCCATAATACAGCCCAAAATATACAATTACCGAAAGTCTAGACAACAGAGTTGGAACCCTATTACAAGAGTACACAAGAGAGAATTTTTCTCCGAATCTCATTCCAAACTCAAATCCTGTTAAGGAAAATAAATCTACGGCATTTTGCTTGTATTCATGGCATTTTGTAGGTTTGAGCACAATTGGTTGTGTTTGCATTCTTTTGCATGTGTGACATTCCCACTTCTCCCTAAGGCGAACCAAAGGGTATCCGTGGGATGCTTGCCCAACTCTCGCCAGAACTCAAGCAATTTCTATTCAAGCTTATAGCGGTACTAGAAGTCAACAACCAGATAATATAAATATAATTAGTGCGGAAGCGTTCAAATTTAACGATATATAACAGTCACCCATTCTTACACGGGTTTCCATAATATCATCCCAAAATTACAATTGCCGAAAGTCTAGAAACAGAGTTGGAACCCTATTACAAGAGTACACAAGAGAAAATTTTTCTCTGAATCTCATTCCAAACTTAAATCCTGTTAAGGAAAACAAATCTACGGGTGAGCAAAACGCTCATGAGGCCAAGAACACACATGCAAGCACATTGTTCAACTAACAATCCCAATTTAATAAGTAAAGCAACAATATTGCAATAAATAATAATTCGAGCGAAAAAAAGTAAACAGAAACAATTCAAGAATATCGGAGCTCTCAGAAGCTAATTTTCACTTGCTTTGCCAATGTCAATCGTATACCTTCCTGCGATGACACTCCATCAACCGAGTCGGTATTTTCATTCCGTATATCACCACTTACTTCCCTCCATCCACCGTGCACCTCCCGGGCCCGCAAGACATTTATAAGGCAATACTCCACGAGTATGCCAAACAAGACCTCTCATTAGGTCGAGCTTCATTATCTCATGGCTCGCCAAGATTCCCGACCAAGCCTATGCCGACTCGAGTCCAAGGTCGGCTTATGAGTTTGGGCGTCCCCCATTTACATTTGAGAGTCGAAGATATTCACTCCAATGACGTATGCAGCCATAGCATATCATTTCATTCAATCATCTCATTTCATTCAATTAAGTCATTCATAATTCATTTGGTTCATTTGAATCATGAGTCATTCATTTCAAATAAGAACGAGTGCTGTAAAGTACACACTCGCCTCCATTTTCAAAATCTCCAAACAATCATAATAATTAAGCATGTATCAAGTATTCATACACTTGACACTCACCAATATAAGTAATGAGGAAGAAAAGGCACTTGAAGTTCAAGCGTCCACCGTGGGATCCTCTTAAGGGTTCTCGTGCGAGCCTGAGTAATTAATAATGAATAATCACTTATAAACCCCAATTATTAAGAAAGATTGCACACTTGTGTGATCTCAGAAAATTTTATGAAAATGAACTTTAATTATTCGTAAACCGAGGCTCAAAAGTAAGGTTTTAAAACACAAGCGAAATCTGATTTCCATCTTTGAAATCGAGTGTAAAATGATCAAGTGATATTAAAGGAAAAGAGAGAGTTTGGAAAAACTCCATTTCCTTTAAGTTATGAATTTTCAGATTTGGTGCACTTACTTTGAAAAATCGTATCTCACTCTTTACAGGTCCAAAATTGGAAAACTTGGTACCATTGGAAACTCTTTCGAAGTACTAAAAGTTTTTAGAAGACAATTTTCCATGATTAGAAATGGAAGATATTCAAAATTCGGCTCAAAGTTTCTGTTCTAGACTATCGAGGCAGTTTCAGGGTTGGTTTTTCGCCAATTTTGAAATTTCGGCAAAATTCACAGAATTGAAACTAGCCTCTCAAATTTGAAACTCAACTAGAGTTGCAATCAAAGTTTAAAAAAAAATAAGTGGAACGAGAATTAAAGTTTTGAGCACCAAGATATGGTAGCTCAAAGTTACTCAAATTTCTTTGTGAAAGAAGGGTTTTCCAAAATCAAGTCATAAACTTTGGAAGTTTAGTTGAGCAATGAAATGGCCTCAGAATAGCACCAAAATTAGCAGTATAATACTACCATATAAGGAGTATTTCTCTGCCAAATTTCATGGATAAATAAGCACAGAAAGTTGGTTAACTAAAACACCCAACTTTCTAAAATTTCAAGGCAAAACTGCCTTGTGTACAAAATGTCCTTTTTCTAAGCTTTTGGCCATATGAAATCCTTGCAAACATGGTACATTTTAGTAGACAATGTTTATTAAACATCCAAGATATGTTTGATGGTGATTAACACCAAGAATCTCGAATTAACAAGTCTCAATTGATTTTAGTAACAATTCTGCCCAAAGGAGAGTTTTCCTTCAAGAAGTCAGATTCGAAATACGGCCACAAATCACTCAATTCAACTCGGAACTGAGCATGGTTGGTGGCATTGGATAATAGACTCACAAGGATACATTTTCTCAGAAGAAACCGTTTTCAAAATCTGTCCATAACTAGCTCGTTCGTGAGCATCAAATTACAGCTCATGTGCTGCCTTCCAGGAAGCAACGAAACAGGATAGCAAATTTCAAACGAATGGTTTGGCTTGCTCAAGTGGAACCAGGACAAGCATTTATACCAACGGAAAGCTGGGAATGTCTAGTTTCCAGTGCCATAAACGACACTCGATTCCGACATCGAAGTGATGAGTTATAGCCAAAACAAGATGACTGCCTGGGCAGTGACGGGAACAAATTCTAGTTTTCTAAGCTTCCGAAATTCCAACATTTGGGGTGGCCAAATCAAGTTATTTTTCAATGAAACTTTTTACACACTCAATATAACATGTAAACAACATAAACAAGCTATTAGAACCTCAAAATTTCACACGCGATCGAACAAAGCAGGGGCAAAATGGTCACTTTTGGTTATTGCACCACATTGAGTTTCTATCAACAATCCAACATTAATCCACTAGTTTAGGCACTAAATAAACATTATTACCAGCAAAAAAAAAAATCATCATATCCAGGGGGACAACACACATTTTCCAAATCCCAAGCTTACCCATATGCATGCTCTTTAAATGTGCTTACTTACTTCCATAAAAAGAATTGAAGAGTTGATCGTCACTTACTCTCCTAGAGGTGCAGTCAGATTTTCGGCCTCCTTGCCAAGAAAAACAGTGGACAGCAGCTCTTTTTTTTTTTAAACTAGATGAACTCTCCAAGTATTAAGTTAAATGTGGGTAAAATTTGAAGTGAATTGGAGGAAGTTTGATGGAGGAATTTGAAGCTTGGAGTGTTCTTTTCTCTTTGTGTTGCTCGGGCTGATGAGAGAGGGAAGAGAGGGCAAAAAAATCTGATGGACTACCTCCTTAGAGGTAACTTAAAGGTTAAGTGTTTGGGTGCACCAAAGTCAACCGCAAATAGTGCGCGTACTCGCGCGTTTTGTGAGAACCTCGAAAAAATGCTTACTTATATATATATATTCATTTAGGTATATTCCAATTGCATATTGATTCTTAAATAAATCCTACCTCTATTCCTACTTGTTTTTAAATAAGTACGTAAAAGTAGTTTTTATGTTACAAACAACTTAATTGTGCAAAATATTAAAATTATTTGATTCTTGCCAATATAAATTAATACTTCTTGGCGTAAATTATTTTAATGCCTTGAGGATAATTCTTTGAGTTCCGATAGCCAAGTCTAAGCGTTAATAATATTAAGTGTCAGCGGAAATCCTTTACAATTACATTTAGAACATTAAAATCTCGATAATTGAACTTTTGCAAGAATAAAATACTAGTAGGCTAACAAATTTCATTTGAAGTAAAAATTTTGGAATTAGCTTACGAATGAGGACTTAAGTGGAAGGTCGAATAAGATGCTAAAAGACTAAATCAGCCCTCCTCCATTTCAAAATTTACCATGCCCGTATTATCTCCATTCCCGCCATTGGAAATTATTACATACCAATTCATAGATTAACTAAACATATTTTAGTGCTACGTTAATCGTTCAATCAATTTCCTAAAAATTCGAAGGTGTAAGAATTTGTGAGGTTAAGGAGAAAATTTCAGATTGGTAACTCGGATGTATTAATGTCGAAAGGCTAAACTAATCCATCATATTAACCAATCCATTATACGACCAATAGGCTATAGATTAAGTGGGAAGCTTGGGACGTAAAAACTTCGACAATTAAGTTTTTTTTTTTTGCAAACTTAGTATAGCATTAAGTGTTTAAATTACATTTGGGGTAAAATTTTACAAATTAGAATAGAACTAAGGACGTAAGTGGATATTAGGAAGAGATGTGAAAAGACCGAAACACCCCTCCACTATTAACCATGCAGCCACTCCACGGACAAGCTCAAAATTTCAGCATTTCTAATCCTTTCCACCGGCTTCACTCTCCACTCCAAACAATCCAGCTGTATCCACGGTCGGCCATTCCATTTTATCAACCTCAAATCACTACAAATACTACACTACCCCAATTTTAAATCATCCCAGCACTTGTAATCACCATTTTTCTCCTCTGCCACGAACCGAGAGCGAAAAGAAAGAAAGAACCGCGAGCTTACCTCGTTCTGTCCGCAAGCTAGAAGGAAAAAGGAGAGAGACCTGCAGTCCTTCTTCACCTCATCTGTGAGCTGGAGAAGAGGACCGAAAGCCATCACTTCTTACATCCGCAAGCCTGAGCAAGAAAAGAGTGAGACTGTGAATTTCACTTCTGTTCTGTCCGAGGGAAAGAGAGAGAGAAAGGTGAGTTGTGCGAGTTACCCACCACCATCCCCTTCATCACTGCCGAGCTATCCATTTTCCCTCCTCATCTGCACCCAGCTGGGATCAATCCAACAATCAACGCCACAGTCTGCAATAGCTGAACCCGAACCAACCATACCAAGCTCACCAGCGAGCCGAGAAAAAATTAAATTTGGTAGCTGCTAGTCGCACAACTTGAACTCCCAAGCCGAGGTAAAATCCGGTCCTAGACTAACTAACTATAGGTAGATGATGCTGGTTATAAGCTTGCATGTAATGGTTAAGCACTTGGATGATGAAATCAAAGGATAAGAAATCTGATTTTTGACAGAGATGGTTCGGCCGAGAGCTGAAATGAAAATGCAGCATTAATCTTGCTTATTTGGAGTAATCTGAGCTGACAAACGTGATTATATCACTAAGAATCAGATGATTAAGTGTTGCATGAGGATAATCAATCGGCTAAGCAAGAAATTAAGATGAAACAAAAGAATTTGTTGCATGCAATTTTATCCGAGCTCGGTTGAGCTTGATTAGGAATAATGCAGTTTTACTTGGTTTATTTCTTGACAATCGGAGCTTGTAACTGTGATTAGCTGGTTAATAACAAGATGATTAAGCTCTGCATGCAACTCATTAGCTCGGTAAAGCAAGAATAAAATAAGAATAAAATGCAAACTGTCGCACGCAACTTCATCCGAGGCTAGCTGAACCAATTTCTGGAAATTTGGATGATTTTCGTTGTTGATCGAATCTGAGTTTTGAACTAGAAATGTTAATCAGTTAGTTAAGTAATTGCATGTTGAATTTGAGTACTTAAATCACTGAATGAGCCGAGGAAAAATTTGATTTAAGACTAACGAGCTGCTGGAAATTTTCTTTGGTAATCTGAGAGACTGGAGCTGGAAAATTTTGGAAACCGAGAGGTTGAACCGGAAATTTAACTTGTTTCTGGAATTTTTCCTTGGAATCAAATGGTTTAGAAATGCATGAGAAAGGCGTGTTTTAAGCCTAGTAAGCTGCATAGATGTGAAACTTTTGATACGATTGATAATTTGGTTGAAAATGGTGAAGCAAAGTGCTGGAAAAACTTGCAAATTGCCGCGGGAATGAAACTGAACCTTGTAGTGGTTTCTGAATTTGTTTTCTTGGAGGATAATGATTGGATATGCTTGAAAAATGTTGTCATAAGTTTTGTAAGATACTTAGTAGTGAAACATCTGATGTGCTGGAGGATTTAAACCAGAAATGTTGAAATGTAGTTGCTGGAAAATTTTCCATTCCTAGCCGAGTTTGGATAAAGAAACTATTTATTAAACTTTCATGAATTTTGGGGCTGTAAAACACCAACTTATTGTTTATTCGTTGTCAGAAATGTTTGTTGGATGCTAAGGGCTAATGATTGATGAAGCCCTTGGCTATTTGAATAACTTTTACAAGCATTTCAGTTTTGATGGAATTTAACTGCTGGAGTTACTTGTTATTATTTCTACTTGTTTGATAAAACCCTTGTGATTTAGTTGATGGAATTGTTTGGAGGCCTTGCATTTATTTTGTCCAATTGTGATCTGATATGAGTATGTTGGATACCAAGAGCTAATGATTGACGAAGCCTTGGTCTTTTGTTTAATTCTTGATCAGCAATGAATCTGTTAAAACCTAGGGCTAATGATTGACGAAGCCCTAGTGAGATTTCTATTTGAAATGTGAGTTGGCTATATTGACGAATCTGAAATATTACGTGCTTGTGAATCGGAATCGTAAGGAATCCGTTTTGGTCCTGTGAACTTGAGAAAGTTTTAAGCAAGCTATTTAAATATATCTTCACTCTAGCATGGTACGATAAAACTTAGTATGGTATGTTAAAGTTAGAAATTTTGTGTAGGGATTTTCTAAACCTTGCCGACTCGATATTTCTTCCTTTAAGCTTAAACTAGCCTTATTACTTTTAGAAAATGATTTCACTAGTTTCTAAAACCCTAAGTCTTGATCTATTTCCTTTTCTTTCCTTAAAATTGTCCCTGGCTAGTTGTCTAGAGGAAAATTTCCAAAATACAAGATTTTAGTGACTTTAACTAAAAATAGCAGAAAACTTACTCGGCCAGAAAATTTACTTTAAATAAAATAGTACTAGCCGCACTCTTATAAAGAAAAGTATTTTAAGGAAAGCCATATAAAACATTTCCTACTTTTACTAAATTTTAATCCTAAGTGGATGGTCGAATTATTTCGAGAAAATAAACTAGTAATATACTAGATAACCTTTTATATTTAGAACTTGAATAGAAAACTTATAGTTTTAAAAACTTGGTTTTCTAGGATTTAGCGAGGACGCGGATTTTGACTCCCAACTTGACATCTGAACTTCACTCTTGGTGAGTGTCCCTGCTTGCTTTACTATTTGGTTAAAGTGCTTTCTTGACTCGTTATGTGATAATTGCAAAAGTGATTTCTGAACCATCGAAGTGAGCAGTGTGTACTTTATCACACTAGCCTTTCGAGTGGTGACTTGTGTGAAATTTTCGTGAATATCTCAAGTGTTGTGTCGTCGTTGGGTGAATCCCTCGACTAGTTTATCGTATACTCGAGTATTACGCTTTCTAAATCCCTCGACTAGTCTATCCAAAGGGTATACTCGAGTATTACCGCTTTCATATTTGGTGTGCGGGCCCGGGACAGGGGTATGATTGGTGACGGGTTAATAAAAAGAAAAAGATCTACATGGACCGTAAGTAGTGAGAGTTGACGGAGGGTCAACTACGATGACTTTTGATCAAGCGAGGAGAATGGCTCCTGAGAGCCCCTGTATCCTACCTTGTGCTGTTATTCGCTTTCCTATTTGTTTACTTTAGTCGAAATCAATACTTGCTATTTGTTTATTTGATTGCATGTTTTGGGGCACCACTGAGTTTTAGCTCACCCCACGTTTATTTGTTTTCCTTGACAGGTCTTGAAGTTTGAGAAATCTGAGCTACTTATATTTTCTTATGAATGTATTTGAACTTTATTACTTTGTTTTGCGGTTTGTGATGTATTTTGAATTAAACAATATAGTTTTATTTTGGGGTTGCCACTTGAAGTTGGAAAAGTGTAAACCCTAATTCTGATATGTGGCTTGTATGTATATATTTGTGTTGTATGAAATTATATGTTTTTGGGATTGTAAGACTTTGCTTCTTGTAAGTAATGCATGAGGTGTTTAAGAGCCATCGATTGGCTATCTTCAGATGCTGTTATCTCTGAAGTTAATGTTGCATTAGCAATTGGTTTATTTTGGGAGATTCGTTATTGTAATAGTTTAGGTTATTCTTGGAAAGGATTTAGGCTAGATTGCGTGCTTGAGTCCTGGCGAGAATTAGGCAGACGGCCCGCCAACCCTCTGGTTCGCCTTAGGGGAAAGTGGGGTTGCCACACGTTTTGTGTTCGATTCCTCTTAAGTTTGTTGCACTAGTGCACTAAACCTCTAATGCACTTACATTCATATTAATATTATTCACTCTTAATTGCCTCAAAATAAGGGTCTAGAGTCCCTCAATTAAATCGCGCGTGTGAAAACACGTATTTCCAATTTAAGCGCGATAAAGTGAAATTTCTAAAAAATTCTTATAACGATGGTACTAATAACTATCACTTGAATACTTAAACATAGAAATACCTATTTTAAGTCCATCCTGCAAGTCTCTAATTTTCCAAGTTTATTGTATTCTCGAATCGATTATTGACTCCAATCGCGTATTCCCTATTTTCACTTAACGAGTTTCCAAAAATTAAATTTTAAAACGAGTCACTTTAAAAATATAACGAAACTATAAATCCATGTAATTAAGTCTAAAGAGGTTAGAAAATAATATTCAGGGCAATTGGCCAAATAAATAATTAAATGAGCTTGAATTAGGAGTTTAAAATAGATGAATTTTGTGAGTCTTCACATGAATCTTGTATTACTTCCTCAAATCTCCAATAAATTTGTATCAGCGTGTCTTTCGGAAATTATCGACGTGCAAGCGGTATACACTTACTTAGAACTCATTCACCTTTAATTTCTCAATTAACCTTTCTTAATCTACTATTGATCATTCTTAACTCCCCAAGATAAATGTACTCTCGAATAGAATATCATCTTGAAACACATGTACTCATTATTCCTCACTTAAACGAGCTTTCGAAAATTAAATTTGCTAACGGGACGTTTTAAAAACATAAGGAAGACATTGTTCCATATGAATGGACTTAGAATGGTTGAAATAAATTATTTGGAGAAAACAGGTGAATAAATATTTAAATAAACCAATAATACTCGATAAAAATAAGAAAATTTTCGGGTCCTTACAGCATGTCCATTTCTGCATGACATGTGAAATTACCTTGCATACATCATTTTAAACATTGAATTTTGGTGAATAACAATCCCCATGGTTTATTCAAAGTATACTTGGATTCAGTCATCTTTTGGAAATGGTTGAGATCCAACGAAGCTGGCTACGCAGGTTTCATGATATGGCAAGTGCATACCTGGTCAGTTAGGAAAAAGACCACAGCAAAAGTTGACAAAGGCATCAAAAGACTCATGTTTACACGATTCTCAAAGGGAAAGGGATCAAATAATGGTGGCGATTTCTTTGTTCTTTCTCTTTTGCAGAAAAGTTTCATACATAGATGAAAACAATCACACCTTACACTAGAGTCGGTGTCAGAAAGGATTCTCCAGTGAACAAAGGCGAATCGGAAATGCTGCAAGTAAGTTTGATCAAAAGGTGTAACAATATGGCAATGCAGAATCAACTATGGACTCAGATGCAAAAACTCAACCTCTACTGGGGCAAAATTTTGGGCTATGGTCAGTTAAGTATACTGGAAGTCCCATGTTTAAATTTTCGTTCGGGCCAGTCCCATGTTTAAATTTTCGTTTGGGTCAGTCCCATGTTTAAATTCTCATTCGGGCCAGTCCCATTTTTGAATTTCTCGTTCGGGTCAGCCCCATGTTTAAATTTTCGTTCGGGCCAGTCCCATGTTTAAATTTTCGTTCGAGTCAGTCCCATGTTTAATTTCTTGTTCGGGTCAGTCCTGTTTAAATTTCCTGTTCGGATCAGTCCTATTTAAATTTCCTGTTAGGGTCAGTTCCGTTTAAATTCCTGTTCGTGTCAGTCCCGTTTAAATTCCTGTTCGGGTCAGTTCCATTTAAATTTCCTGTTCGAATCAGTCCCGTTTAAATTTCCTATTCGGGTCAGTCCCGTTTAAATTCCTGTTAGGGTCAGTCCCGTTTAAATTCCTGTTCGGGTCAATCCCGTTTAAATTTCATGTTCGGGTCAGTCCCGTTTAAATTTCATGTTGGGTCGGTCCCATTTTAAATTTCTTGTTTGGGTCAGTCCCATTTTAAATTTTTGGTTCGGGTCAGTCCCGTTTTAAAATTTCTCGTCTGGGTCAGTCCCATTTTAAAATTTTTTTTATTAAAGGGGTCAGTCCTCATTTCAAAAGCGTCAGTTGTTCGAGCGGTTTACAGCCGAATATTACAGGTAAGTATTTTGGTGTCTATTTCTTTGTCTCAAATTTTTCCCAAATCTCAGACAAAAAGGGACCAAATGTAGACACCAAAATTTTGGCTTTTTTTTAAAAATATATAGTTGATTTTTGTTTTAATTTTTTGCCTATTTCATTGAAAAGAAAAAAAAAGAAAAAGAAAAAAGGAAAATCATCACTCAAACAAAAAAATCTTAGCATTTTTATCTTTTATTCTTAGTCTTGTTCATTTCATTCGATTTTTATTTAAAATGTTATTTTTGGTTCTTTTGTTTATTATTAATTAAATGACTCTTTGAAGAAAAAAAGTGAAAAAAAGAAAGAAAAAGGGCAAGTTCACGGACCCAGAGAAGCGTACGATCCAAACTTCTCCTCTTTTTCATTTGCAAAAAATGCAGATACAAGAAATTCCTAGCTCTTTCTCCACGGGTTTTGTGACGACCCCACCTTCTCCTAGGGCCTACCCTAGAAGTTAGCGGATCGCCTGCCTGACTCTCGCCAGGACTCACTCACTTACATTAACTTCAGAGGTAACATTATCATTGAACAACTAAACATTCACTCTTAAGTACCACTCCAATCAACTTGAAACATAGATTTGTCCACTAAAAGAAACAAAATACACATTCTAAACATCCATTCTTAATATTACATCAACTCAAAACAGAAGATTCAACCATCTTAAAATACAAAAGAAAATGTGACTCCAATATATACACATAGTGATGAAATTTCCCAAAACAACTTTCCAATTCCATCCAATCACTTTTCAATCTCCGACTCCTGTAAGGAAAACAAAGCTAAAAGGGTGAGCTTACGCCCGTGAGGTTTCCATGCAAGCAACAATCAATAAGCACTTAAATCAGTACAATTAAGCGAGTAGTGCAAATTTCACTGTACAATCACTTTCATTAAGCAATTGAAGAAGCACATCACCAAACAATCACTTTTAAAAGGATACGGTGCTCGCATTAGAGCCACTTCAATGCACTACACACTCCACCAAACTCCTCCTTATAACCTCCAAAATAATAAACACTTCCCTCACTTGGATGGCCATATCAATATCAATAATCTGTTACTCCGTGGTAACACTCGAGTATACCGAAACACTTACCCAAAGCTACCGTCCTACCCGACCAAGCCCTTTTCTGGCTCGAATAGTCCGTTGAACAAAGGGTTTTGGGGCCCAGTTTAGCCAGTGCGATAAGGTACACACATGGCTTACAGTCATGCACACTTACAATATCACTTGATCAATTATCAACCGTCAACCTCAACTAAGCCGAGTGTGATAAAGTACACTCTCGACTTAGAAGGCGAGGGACAATTGAAAACACTTCACAATGAATCACTTAGCAATATTTCATAATAAGCACATTTGCCATATAATTGCACTTAGGTACATATAAGCAGTTTAACACATAAATTCAGAAAACACTCACCAAAGATTCAAATGACTACTCTCGAGTCTCGAGTTGGTTTCCTGGTTCACGGCTACTTCCTGGTACAAGTTAATAATTCTAAAGTGAATATTCATTTTATATACAACCCCTCATCTTACATAATTTAAGGTTTAAGTAACTAAAACCCAAGTTCCTAAGCTTATAAAACGAATCACCAAAATCTAGCAACCTTCCTTACGTTTGTCGTCAAGATTATTAAGTTTGGTAGCTTTAAAACAAGGTTAATGTACATATACACCAAATTTTAATATCATATAAAACACTTGAGCTAAGATTAACTCATTCCAATCTAATGTGCAAGGATTAAGACAAGCAAACGTTTCATTTCTTCCGTCTAGGCCAAAACAGATTCTAGTTTGACCTTAAAGTACAAATATAATATATTCAATATTCATTTATCATTTTATTTTGAAACTTATTGACTTTATTGTTTTAATCAAGAATTATACCTGTTTTCCCAAGTTAATAATTTATAAGATATTTATTTTAGAATTAAATCATTTTCCATTCAAGATTCTAAGATAATGGTTTAGGAGTACTTCATTGGTCACCCTTTTTAATTAATTAAATTCTAGGTTATTTGTAAGTTGAATTTTATTCCACTACACCAGTCCCTCAAATTTTATAGTCTTTAAAATATTTGTGAAGACAATATTAAGTAATTAGAAGCCAATTTAAGTACATAATTATCATGAGTTTTCCTCTCATTTGCTTTAGTTTAACTCTACTCGTGGAGCCGTATATAGCCATTAAATCTCAGGGTAACCGTAGCTATCATTTATGAAAGCTTACAAAGTTGGAAATTAGAGGAAATACTAGTTCAAAGTTGGTTCCTCACGGCCATTATCAAAGCAAAGTGCATCCGGGAACAAAAAGGAAAGCAACAAGAAAGGCAGCTTTGCCACCCTCTGATGTTTTGATCACTACTGGAGCTACGCTTATCGGATTGAGGCAAATTTTATAGCGTTTCGAAGCTAAGACATAGACCTACATTTCTTCTGAAGACATCGACATCCAGTTATCGCGTTTTCAAGGCCAAAAAGGGACGGTCAGAAGCACAATTTGTTTCATTTTCTCGATCAGCAACCAAAACTAGTAACGTTACTTCAAGCTCTCGACGAAAACTCTATTTTTTCACTTGCTTAAAGCTCTAAATATTTAAAGTACATTCAGTCCCGCTTATACCAAGGCAAATAGCATCTAGTTTCAATAAATTATTCAACCCAAAAGCTACGCACAACAATCTGTCATCAGCTATGGCATTGTATAACTAAAGTTTCCAGCAGAGCAGCAGTTTAATATGCAACATTTACCATAACTCCTTCAGTTTTAACTCCAGCTCATCATATTAAAGATGATTCTCCAGTTACAGAGTAATCGTGATCATCAATATAAAAATTTACAGCCAAAATTTCAAAGAAAAAGCTGATCTAAAGTGTATTTCTCTCTCTCGGTCATGCTGGAACAATTTTTTTGTATAGCAATCAGCTTTTAAGCAAGAACTCTCTCATTAACTACTTCATTTCCTACTCCAATCTAACATGCAATCACCTAAACACTGAAGTGAAAACATGCATGCTAAAAGTAAAAGATTATGCAAGGTATTCAACTTCAACGCAGGAATTTGGAACCCAGAAATCTGTCAAGAAATCTGGAAAATTTTCTTTCTTCATCTCTCAACTAGCTAGACAGAACCACCAGTTAATTCTTGCAAAAATTCTCACTCAACTATCATCTTTGCTCTGGATTCTCAGATAAAACAAGAGAGTAAACATATAGCTTAACTCCTAGAAGAAAATTTCCTCCACAAATTCGAATACTAAGCTGTAAACCTGCTCTTTTCCTCGGCCATAGCAGAATTTTCTTTCCAACAAATGGTCAATCATTAATCAAGACTTCTTCAACCAAACTCACTTTTCTAAGCTAAAATCTAACATGCAACCTGAATAATCAGAGATATTGGAAGAATAAGATGGATATGATGATTTTACCTCCCTTTTTCCTTACAATCAAAGCTGGAAAAGAAGAAAAAAGCAAGCAGTCCCCTTCCTCCTCCTCCTCCTTTGATTCCTTATGGTGAAATGCTCCCAAGCTTCCCCTTTTTTTCTACCTTGCCCTCTTATTCACTCGGTTGTGGCTGGAAAGGAAAGAATGGAATCAGAAATCTCTCTCTCTCTCACTCTCTCGGCTGGTCTTGAAGTCAGGCAAGAAAATGAGCTAAGTCCTCACTTTTCTCTCGGTTGTTCTTGTTTTGCTCTTAGCAAATTGATACCAACTGGAATCCACCGAATGTTAATCCTCTGTTCGGTCTTATGCTTATCCGAGAATGATCAATTCAGTTGCAGGTTAAAATGGTCTTTTGACATTACTTTATTTACTTGCTAAGGAGTTGAATTTTTATCATCTTCAAATATTGCCTCAAACTTTAGTTTGTTCCAATTTGCATATCGCTATAAGAATTTTCTCACACCATCTTAGGATATTTTCTAAATTCTCAATTTTATAGGGATTCAATTTGACATTTAATTTAACCATTTATTCGTTATATATAATATTTCCAATATCAAGGTAAATAAAATAAAATAAAATAAATGCAAAGCACACACATGATTTTCTCGAGTTCTCACAGGTTTCCTTTCATTTTTTATGCTCCGTTTGATCATTCCACTTGGCTTTAATCCCTATCCTAAGAGCATCATACGACAACAAACCATCTAAGGGTTTATAAACCAGGAGGAAGACATCAAGTAAGGGGAACCATCCGATGTTAGGGCTAAGAGATCTTTGTAGCTATAAAAGGAAAGCAAAAGAGTGCGTGAGGGGGTTTTTTTTAGAGGGATAGGAGGACGGCTGGGCAGAAAAGAATGAGTAACGGCTGAAGGAAAGGAGAAGGCTGAGAGAAACCGAGAGAGAGTCTGAGGTTTGAGAATGGAGAGTGTGACGGCTGAGCAAAAGGAAGCAAGAGAAAAAAGCTACGGGCAAGAAAAGCAATAGAGAGGGTTTTAGACAGAGCAAGAAGAGAGGAGTTTTGACGGCTGAGGAAAAAACGGGAGAGGAAGAAAAAGTCAGGAGGGGCCGTGAGCTTGAAAGGAAAAAGCAAGGAAGACATTAGAGGGCAAGGAAGCAGAGCAAAACCGAGAGCGGAGAGAGGAAAAGAAAGCCAGAAGTTTGGAGAGAGACAAAAGGAGAAAAAGGAGGGATCTTCGACTAGCGGCATCAGCGCTGGAATCCTCCGCAATTCAGTTCGTGGATTTGGTTTTCAGAAACGTTCGATTTCTTGGGGTCTCTTTTGTTCACTCAGCAGCCTAAGCACTCTCAGGTAATCATGGGCTTTTCTTAATCTGGGTTTGACATAATTTTCGTAGAGATCTGAACCCTTTATGCACGATGTTCTTCTTTTCTTAAGTTCTGCCGATACTTGATGACGATGACTGTGATTATTGCTTGGTGAGGTCGTTATGTTGTTGATAAGCTTGGTGGCAGTCTCTTTTGCTCATTTAATGTGAATCTGAACTTAGAATTCAATCAAAAAACCATAAGTTGGAGGGTATGTATGAGCAGGCAGATAGTGTTTTCCCACATATGTAATTTGATAAACTAAAAATCACATCTTTGGTCTTTTGGTAGGATTCCTGTCTGATATGGTTGTTAAATTTGGCTGCATGAGGTTGCTGAAGTTTCTAGAATGGCTTGAACTCTTTTTTGGATTTTGCTTGTCGTTTGATCGTATTCCATGTCTGTGCTTGCTGCGATTTAAAGCAGCAATGGGCGGCATAACAGCAGGCTGCAACATGGCATTTGTTTAATCCTTGTTGCTGCATTTTTGAAACATTAGCTGAAGTTTTGTGTTTATAGGCAGTAGCTTTGAGTGTATTTTTCATTTTTAAGAGTGTGTAGCCTTTTCTCTGACTTCTCTTTTTCTCTTATTACTGATGTTCTCTTCTGTTTTGCACGTTATTGTTTTAGAAACTTCGTTGGCCAAATTTGAGTAGCTTCATGGATGTTCTTTGGTCATCATGTTGAAGCTGCTGATGCTTGTAGTTTCTTGCTGTTTCATGTGTTTTGTTTGTCTCTACTGTTTTAATCTCGCCCATGGAGTGCCTTGCCCCTAGATTCTGGTTTTTCTTTTTGCAAAGCTATAGGAGAGAACGGCTTTCACTAATTCCATTTTGAGTTACTAGGAGTTATCCCCATTCCCTCATTTTGTTATTGTATGTCTTGTTGGGTTTCCGTTGTTGAATCTTCAGCAAACGTTGCATTAAAGTTTGGTATGTTAATGGTTTGAGTCTTGTGGAATTAGTCGACAGGCTTATATGTTTCATTAGAGTTCATATTCATGACTGTTTTCCTGCGCATATAGGAGCTGAAACATTGTAGAAAGGAACTCATAAATGAGTTCAAGATTGCTAGTTTCATTGCTTCCTTTCGTTTGCATGATTGAGGCTCTGTCTCAAATTTTTCTGAGCTACGTGGGTCGTTAAAATGGGTTCGGTTGCAGAATGTTTTCTTCCTGGCTTTGCTGCGTTTTATGTTCAGTTTCTTTGAGTAGATCTTTTGGAGAATAGATGATTGTTTTTGAGGTTAACAACATGAGTTGGAGGTCATGGCATTGGGGAGTTTGGGTGGACAAATCACTAAGCATTTAGTCCTATTACTTCTCATGATCATATTTCGATTTGCACCAGAAAATTGCAGAGGCTTCTGCAAAATAGAAAGCTTCGACTAGGCTGCATAAAATTTTTGGAAAATGCATAGTTTGGCCCCTCTCTACCCCAAATTTCCTTTGTTACTTGTTTAAGCGTGTGTTCATGACGAATATGATGAACGTTGGGTTGCAAGTCTCCCGGGTTTTTGATAAGCTGCATTTATTCTCATGCTTTACTGCTTATTTGCTACATTATTCAGTCCCGCTGTTTTGGTTGGAAGGGGATAGATGATTGTGTTCGGGTTGTGGTAATCAAAATGTCTAGTTGTTAAGGGGTGTTGAGAGTTGGTTTTAGCTGGTTTTTTTTATTGTTGCTTGAAGTGTGGTATATAATTGCGGAAACAATGAAAGCTTCCAATGGCTAGCAGTTTTCGTGTGCATGCATGAAAAATACAAGAAAAAATTGCATTTTAACCCCTTAATTTGTGTTTAATTCTACTATGGCTCAAACAATTGGAAAAATCAATCAAATTGGCCCCTTTAACTTCTTTAATTGTTTCAATTGGGTCCTTGTTTGTTTCAATTTGATGAATATGAGTTGTTAGTTTATTTGAATGCTTTGAGTGATTCAATTTCCATTTCACGTGATTATTTTGTTAATTAAAGGTATGCCTTGACCTTTTCTTTGTTTTTGTTTTTGGAGGGTAAATAAGTAATTTCATTTCATTAGGGCACCAACTCAAGGGAGATACACTCTATTTCTTATTTTGACTTCATTTGATCCTATGTGCCCTTATGTGACTTTATCTGCCCAAGTGCATGCCTTTTGAATGTTTTCATTTTGTTTATTTATTTATTTATTCGGTTTAATTGTTTCAATTTAGTATATTTGTTTTAGTTTATTTTATCTTTTTTTTGATCATTTGAAAGGCATTTAAATGCTGAGTTGTAATAGTTAGGGGTTTATTTATTTATTTATTTTTATTATTTCCCCTTTGTAGTAGGTCCATCCCCAAATGTAATAGATAGGGCTTATGTGCTATGTGCTTGTGTGTGCCTATGTGTTTAATCGCTTTCCTAGGATTTGGCATTTAGATATGCATGCTTACGTGTTATGTGAATTACGTGCTCACGTGCCTACTTGCTTTAACTATGCCTATTGATTATGTATATGGTGGATGTAGATACACGATATGGCCGTGGCTAGCCCAATGCTAGTCATGGTTATTTATTCCCGATTGCTCACAAGTCCAATGCTTGTGAGAGAGCGTTAGTTAAGGGCTAGTTCAATACTAGACCCAATAGGGCCGTCCCCCTTTCGCTAGTGTCATATATGCATGCCTCACTACATCTTCATGCATATTTTCATTTTAGTATTTTCTCATTTTTACACGCTCCCCTAAACCCTTCCCTTACATAATTAAGGCTGCATTCTCATTTTAGACTAGCTTATTTGCTTGCATAGGTGAGGGAGTCACCCTTCTGGTAAGGGAAATAGACGAGTATGGCTACACATAGCCTTAGTACGCTTGTTTTCTTTCTAACCAAAAGGCAAATCAAAAGTCACGATTTAGGGTCTCCCTGTACCCGTATTGCTTGCAATCCTCTAGGACTCATGCATTCTAAGGCATTTTATCACTTTACCCCACTATCACTTTGCACTCTCACTTTATACATTCTCACTCTGCACACTATCACTTTATCCACTCTATCATTTTGCACACTATCAGTTTACTTTACACTCTCACATCTGAATATTTACACTTTAAATACTTATTTGCACACTTGCACCTTACACTCTCCCTCATTGGTACACGTGCCTTTTTGGCACCTTTGCACTCTACACATTCATTTTCACACTTGCACTCTGCACATTTGCACCTGACATTCATTTTTACACTCAAAGATGTTTTTTTGCACACTCTCATTTTTTCATCATTATTACTCGAGCATTCATTTGCATTTATTCATGACCTCTTTGAGGATTTACCAATGGCTATCACAGTTCATGTGATTAGGACCAATCGAGTCTCAAAAGAGACATTTTGTTCCATTTAAACCAATCATTAGATTTAGGTTTGCATTCATGATTAGACACATCCAAATGCAATACATCTTTTGGGTAAAAATTAGAAAAATTGTCACTAAATCATGCAACTAGCTTAGGTTAGGGTAAAAGGGTGCTTTAGACTTTGTCTTTGCCTTCTCTTTTATCAACCGTGACCCCCGAACTCGTCTCTCTGATTTTCGTAGGCTAGGAGTTATCTAAAAAGGTTTTTTTACTTCACTTTTTCAAAAACTACTTTTTTGGGTGACTTGGTACACTCTAACTCAATACCAACTGATGACTCCTGCTTTTCCGTTTAAAAACCTTTTTAGATTATTATTTTGGCCAAACCGTCGCATTTAAAAGTCCCATGGCCTTTTCCTTTATTTCTCACATTCACACACTTCACATATTTCACACACACTACACATTATGATTTCAAGCTTTTTTTCCATTTTCCAAAAATGGGGCGCGACACTAGTTATCTCTTTTGAACCTTAAGAATAAATTATTTCGTTTGGCAACCCCTAAAGATCGCAAACCCCACACTGGGCAAGTTTGAGTTGAAAAGAAAAGAAAGAAAAAATCTCAAGAGGTGAAAAGTGATAAAGGAACAAAATGAAAAGAAAATGAAAAAGAACCTCGGTTGAGAATAACTAGAGCAATTTTAGTTTAACTCTAAGTAGGGTTAATATGAAAATGTGATCTCAGGTAATTTAAACACTTATAAATCTGTTTTCAAATTTTAACTTTTTCTTAGCATCTCACCTGATCACATTACGAGAAACTGAAAGTCCTGATTTTCGTTCTTTGCTCTACCTCTTTTAAGAAATTTTTCTAGTCCAATGGCAAATGATGTCAATACACATTTACCGATTTTATAAGGGAAAGATTGTCGTGCTGATGTCATCATTTCTTAAAATACATTTCTGAATTGATAAAGGCTATCGACAAGATTTATTCATTAGGTGAAAGCCCGAAAGGGCGCCTTTTCAAAAGAGAAAAAAGCAAAAAAGAAAAAAAGAAAAAAGAAAAAAGAGAAAAAAGAAAAGAAAAATGATGATAAAAGAAAAAGAAAATAAAAAGGTAAGGGGGTAGCCTTAGTAAAAACTCGAAAGGGGGCTAAGGTAGGGTTTTATAAGAAAAAGTGAGATTGGATTTGAAGGGTTGGTGACTCGGTTCATTGGAATTTCTCTTTATATTGTGGTTCTGTTGCCAAGCATTGAACTCTGGAGGAGCGATATCCAAAGAGTCAAATGTGACATTTTGTTCGAGAATCAAATTGTTTTGGTTCATCAAACATAAACTTTTGAGTATACAGGTTCATTTCTCTAAAGTCAATTTTCTTTCAATAAAGGTAAATGGTTGTTTTTATGCTATTAGAATTTTCATCATTTTTGTGTAAGTAGGATATTCTTTCTTCTGTTTCATGGTCTCATTTATCTCTTTGAAATTATCAAATGGCAATCCCTATGATTTATTGAAAGTATATAGATATCAAATGTCATATTTGATTAGCATTGGAAGTTAAGAAGATTTGATGCAGTTCGCAAAGCAAAGTTGAGTTTTTGCTAAGGCGGAGAAGAACGTTCAAGTACTCATGTTTACATATTTCTTGAAGGAGGGGTTGTGGGAACTCGAGAAAAAATTATATGTATGCTATGAATTTCTTTTATTTTAATTACTTCGACATTAGAAATATTATAACGAATAAATGATTAATTGAAATGCCTAATTGAATTTATATAAAAATTGAGAATTTAGAAATATCCTAGACTGGTGTAAAAAAAATTGTATGAATCAAATAAACATATGATATGCATATTGTAATTTAAGCCATTTGAATATATTATATAATTGAATAAGTTACATGTCTAGTTAATTTCTTTAAAGCCAAATGTGTGAAAATCTTCTAGATAAATGTAAGTGAATTTTGTAAGGGTATACAAATTAGAACAAACGAAGTTTGGAGTCAATGCATGAAATAATAAAACTGCGGCCCTTAGTGAGCAAATAAGTTAATACTAAATGACCAAACTAACCCTAAATCTTGGTTAAACCACCATGCAACCAAAAGAAGCCACCTTCTGGAAGACAACCAAGAGGAAACAAAGAGAAACAAATTGCTAGTTGGGCGGTGATCCAGAGGAAAGAAACACAAGGCAGCTTTCTTTCTTTCTTTCCAAAAACAAAACTGAGGAGTGGAACTAGGGGTGCAAACGAGCCGAGCTCGAGTCGAGCTTTGGCTAATCGAGCCGAGCTCGAGTTAATTTTGTGAAGCTCGAGCTCGAGCTCGAGCTCGACGAGCTCAAAATATCAAGCTCGAGCTCGAGCTCGAGTCAAATTCGAGTCGAGCTCGAGCTCGAGTCAAATTCGAGTCGAGCTCGAGTTTAAAAAAATAAAAAAAAAATTATTATTTTATTTTTAAAAAATAAAAAATAAATATTTATTTTTAAAAATAAATAAAATAATAATTTTTTTAATAAATAATAAAATATTAGGGATATATATGTAATTTTACTATTAAAATAAAAAATAAAAAATAAAAAAAAAATATATAATTGAGCTCGCGAGCCGCTCGCGAGCCAACGAGCTTAATGTTTTTGAGCTCGAGCTCGAGCTCGAGATCGACTTAATTAGCTCGAGCTCGACTCGAACTCGATATTGACGAGCTCGAGTTGAGCTCGTATTCGAGCCGCTCGCGATCCGATCGCGAGCGGCTCGATTCGCGAAACACCCCTAAGTGGAACTAAGAGTGAGAGAGAGAAAATTTGGTTAACTTCATCATCTGTTGATCATAATCAAGAAGAGAAAGGCAAGGAAAATGGGAGGGGTAGCTGGTGCAGACCTTGAGGAAACAAAGCTGGGAAAATCAAGTCAGTCTGCAATTTTTAACTCTTAAAGGAAAGAGGTAAATTTTCTGTGATCACTACTTATTTATTGAGTATAAATGAATATATATACAAGCTGCAAGAAAAGTTTTAGCACAGGAAAATGAGCTTCGACTGAAGAAAAATTCTGGTTTGAGATTAAAATGATTATTTGACTGAAGTTGTTGGAACCGACAGGTAACTATAGGAATTGCAACTAATTAGTAGTGTAAAAATGGGAAAAAATAACAAAACAAGAGCCTGTTATATAGATACCTCAGGTATTATAAGAAGTTTAGTTTAAGAAATTTGGGGAAAAGTTGAAAAATATTGAAAGGAACCAATGGAAGGCCTTGCTAGAATTTTTCCAGCTTCATCTGAGAGGGGAAATGGAAAGAAATCAGCTGACTTTGTGAACAATAACTCTAAAATCCAGTGTTAATCTGTAAAATGTTGCTTAGCTTTTAGATTTCTTCTTGCGTGGGAAATTTGAGCATGAGATGGAGGGATATTAGCATGAGAAATTTGATGCATGCTGCTATGCATCAGATTTACAGCCAAGAGAATATATGAGTCTTAAATCAGTTTTTTTTTCTCTTGAATTTTGGTTATAAATTTTCATATTTTGTTAAGGATAATCTGTAGTTGAATAATTATCCTCTGCATGTTTAGTTGGAACATAAAACTGAAGAGGAAACTATGAGAAAACATCAAATGTTAAACTACTACCCTGTTGGAAATCTGTTGGCTTGGACCGAGAGGGAAAATTAGGAAACTCCAGCTGTCCTCTGCAAACTTTGGCTTCTAAACTAACATATTAAGCTGTAGCATGTCATGAAGCCTCTTAACCTCATCAAGCAAGGCAGAAATGAGTATAAACTAAAGTGAACATTGAAGGAAAAATGAGTTTAATCTAATGCAGACAGGTTGGCCGAAGGAAAGAATAAGAAATTATCTCAGATTCTTCATGGATTTTGGTTTTAAACTTCTACATTGAGGTTTAATTCATTGTATAGCATTTCCATCTTATCATGCTGGTTAAATTTGAGTGCATAATGGAAAAACTAATGGGGAAATTTTGATTAAAGCTGATGGAACCTGCTAGGAAGGCCGAGAGAAGAAAAGAGAGTATTCTCCAACTTTTCTCTTCAAACCTTGGCTGTAAATTATATATTGTGATTCAAAACACCTCATAGAATAATAATTATCACCTGGATATTAAGTTTGAATGAGGAAAATAAAGAATTTTATGGAGAAAACTTGTTTTCCAAACTATCTACTTGCTGGAATTTTTCAACCTCAGCCGAGAAAGGTGAATGGGATATTTTCTGATATTTCTCTATAGATTTTGGGGCTGTAATCTTTCATATTAAGGTTGATTACACCTTATAATATCATTAGATGGTCATGTATGCGAATTTTGGGGTGAAATTGTGATTTTTATGGCTGCATTCTTGTTTGAAAGACTGTTAGGCTGATAAACCATTTACAGTTTAGTCAATGGATTTCCTTGGCATTTGAATGGATATTTTAGTATAAAATTTGCTGGAAATGCTTGATTGGTACTTGTTGGTGTATTATGAGTTTGTTGGTGAGTGATTGGTGGCTGGAAAAAAAATCTAAATAGTTAAAATGGAAGGGAAAGTTTGCTATACCAACTATAGGAATCAAAGGAGCCTTGTAACTTATATAAGAAGATATCTAACTATTACTTGGTTTAATAGGCTCTATATAAATTGTATACACATCTTAAGGTAATAAATTAGTTGTGTATGTGGTCTTGGTTAATAAAAGATGGAATTATGTGACAAGAAAGTACTTAAAGGTTAGCTACTTCTAAACTTACCTTGTTCAAAGTTAATGTTGAGTTTTAGTTCAATAAATCTAACAGTATAAAAGTAGTGAAGTGACATTACTGGAATTGCTACTTAAACTTCCTTTCTTTTGGAAATTAAAAGTCGAAGTGACAAGTGAGTGTGAGAAAATGCACTAGTTGCCTCATTTAAACATAGCAATGACTTAGAATTCGGGTGGAATGGTAACTTAAGGCTAGAATACAATACGAATGTTGATTATACTTTAGAACTTCACCCAATGAGTAGTTAAATAATTATGGCAATTATAACTTGTCTCAGGAGACAACGATGTGCATGAAAGCTATTTCGAGATCAAAGTGTAACTTTCGATTAGGGTGAGTGTTTCTGAATTTACGTGTTTAACTGTTTATGTTTACTTAAGTGAAATTATGTGATAAATGTGCTTATTATGAAATATTGGTAAGTGATTCATTGTGAAGTGTTTTCAATTGTCTCTCGCCTTCTAAGTCGAGGGTGTAATTTATCGCACTCGGCTTAGTTGAGTTTGAAGGTTGATAATTGATCAAGTGCTATTGTAAGTGTGCAAGACTGCAATCTGTGTGTGTATTTTATCACACTAGCTGAACTGGGCCCTAAAATCCTCTGTTCAATGGACTATTCGAGCCAGCAAAAGCCTTGGTTGGGTAGGACGGTAGCTTTGGATAAGTGTTTCGGTATACTCGAGTATTACCATGGAGTAGCAGATCACTGGTATTGATATGGTCATCTAAGTGAGGGAAGTGTTTATTGTTTTGGAGGTTATAAGGAGGAGTTCGGTGGAGTGTGTAGTGCATTGAAGTAACTCTAATGCGAGCACCGTATCCTTTTAAAAGTAATTATTCAGTGAAGTGTTCTCTACTTTATTCAGTGAAGTGTTTCCTCAATTGCTTAATGAAAGTGATTGTACAGTGAAATGTGCACTACTTGCTTAATTATACTGATTTAAGTATTTATTAAATGTTACTTGCTCGGCAAACCTCACTGAGCTTTAGCTCAGCCCTTTAGCTTTGTTTTCCTTACAGGAGTTGGTGGTCGAGGAACGAATGAGGGGTCTTAGGGAGTTAACATGAAGTCTTTTGTGAACGTAAATTATCTAGTATCATACCACGGCTGAAGTTTTGTATCAAACTTGTTATTGTAAAAGATTTGAACGAGTGGTTTTAGTATACCACAGTGTTATCTCTGAAGTTAATGTAAGTGAGTGAACCCTGGCGAGAGTCAAGCGGGTGGTCTGCTATCTTCTAGGGTATGCCCTAGGAGAGATAGTGATAACATTATCTTGTCATTATGATTATTCCTTTTTGCAGGTCCAATAACATCACACTGGGACAAATCTTTTAGAAGAGTAATCTATCTCCATCAAAATCTTCAAAGTTTTACAAAAAGTATTCTGTAATAATTTTTCAACTTTTACGGCAGGTTCGGATTTTTATCCCACTGATTGATGTTATGGCAGACTTGAGTTTTATCCCACTGACCAATTTTACGGTAGGCTTGGATTTTATCTCATTGACCGTTTTTATTTTGTTGGATTTGGATTTTATCCCACTGACCGTTTTTATTTTGTTGGACTTGGATTTTATCCTACCAATCTCGACAGGTTTGGGTTTTATCCTACCAACCTCAGCAGGTTTATATTTTATCCCACTGACCATTTTTATTTTGTTGGGTTTAGATTTTATCCCACCAATCTCGGCAGGTTTGGATTTTATCCCACTAACCGTTTTTATCTTGTTAGCTTGGGTTTTATCCCACCAACCTCAGCAGGTTTGGATTTTATCCCACTAACCACTGTTATCTTGTTGGGTTTGGATTTTATTCCACCAACCTCGGCAGGATTGAATTTTATCTCACTGACCGTTTTTATTTTGTTGGGTTTGGATTTTATCTCACTAATCGCTTTTATTTTGTTGGATTTGGATTTTATACCGCCAACCTCGGCACTGACCGATGTTATGGCAGGATCGAATTTTATTCCACTGACCTTTATATGTTTGCTTGTTTCAGTTCGCAACAGAACAACTACAGGTAAGTATTTGGTGTCTACGTCTTTGTCTTGAATTTCTTTGAAACTCAGACAAAAAGGGGCAAGTTGTAGACACCAAAATTCCAAAATTTCAATTCCATTTTAATTTTAATTTTAATTTATTTTATTTTATTCGCAAAATGATAGTTCACTATTTTTACTGAATTAGGGTTCATTTTCCTTTGAAATAATTTTCGAAAATGGAAAAATCTCACAAAAAAATTGGTTTTTAATCTTTTCAAATTTAATTTCTTCAAAATAAATGAAAGTTTGCAAGGCAATTTCAATTATGAATTTAACATTTTGTTCATCCTAAATTTGTTTTGAAAAACAAAATAAACAAAATAAAAAGAAAATACAAAAAATATGTGGAATGCATGCAAGAAAATAGGTGGAGGCCATGCAAAGTAGCTAAGTGTATGAGGTGAGCATTAAACAAGTGTCTTTATTTTTTAACACCACAACATTTAGGAGCTTCTTGGCTAGGACAAGTGGAACTCTAGGAAAAATCTGGAAAAACAAAAGAGAAAAAGGAAGGAAAAGGAAGAGGAGAGTCTTCGGCTGAGGAAAAAAAGGAAGTTGCGAGAAAGGGGCTGGAAAAAAGAAAGGAAGGAAAAAGGAAAAAACTGAGAGAGAGCAAGAGATTGAGAGAGGGGGCGGCTAAAAAGAGAGACTATGGGAAGAGCTTGCGGGGAGGGAGAGCAAGAAACAGAAAAAACAAGCAAAAGGGTTTCGGGGAACTAAGAAGGGAGTGAAGGAAAGGAAAAACCAGGAGAGAATGGGAGAGGGGGTTTTTGGTGGCTAAGAGACAAGAGAGCTGGGGAGGAGGAAAAAAGAAAAAACTGAAGAAGCAAAAGGAAATCTGGAAACAAGGAACAAGAAAAGAAGGCAAAGCTGTGGGCAACAAAGGAAAAGAGAGGGAAGAGTGATTGAGAGAGCGAAGAGAGATTGAGAGGGTGACCGCTGAAGAACAAGAAGGGAGGAAAAAGAGAGAGAAAGAAAGGAGAGAGGGAGACGAAATGTGAAAAACGCAGAAAGTTTTGATGATAAAATCTGAGCCAGGGTTGGATATTCAGGGAGATTCCCGGCCATTTTCTGAACTTATCAGTGCTTGTTTTGGGGAGATTTCATTTTTCAGATAATCTGTGTTGTCTGGGAAGAAAGTTTTGTGCTGAAAATTCCTGGAGAAAACAGCTACACCATCGTCAAATCTGGGCCTAAAATCGTTGCCTTCACCAGACTTGAGGAACGGTGAACTAAATTTCCTGCTTCATGTCCAACACTCCAGACGCGGGCTCCTCATTTTCCTCACATTGATTCAATCCCCAACTGCTAGCAGGTAATGCCTACCTTTAAAGCTTGCCAATGTAATGCTTTTTATGAGATTTTTGTTGGACCATCGCATGAGTTTTCCTCAGTTATACATGTATCTGTTAATTCCTCCTTTTGTGATCTCTGTCGCTTCAAAGATCTGTATTCTGGTGGCTAAAGATTCATGCAAATAGGGTTTAGAGATAGTCGGATATTAGGTTTTGATGGTTTTGATGGATTCCGTCTGTTCTTTATTGCTTTTCATCTGACATTCTCTATTTCATCTTTAACACATAGCCGATCATGTTTGGGTTTTGTTATTTGAGGAACGTTGAGTTTTATTTCAGTTTTGGCGGAGGAATTCATGGGTTTGGGTACAGAAGTTTGGGGTTTGCTTGTTGTTTGATTGGTATACCATGTACGCATTTACCGCAAGCTTTCTTCTTTCTGTCTGGATTGCGTTTTTCATATCCAGTCGCATTGTTGGATCTGTTGGGAATAGGCAGTTGGATCTATTGTGAAGGATGTCTGAGTTGAATAAATTGCAAAAGGGCAATAGAAATATTGCAGAGAAAGAAACCAGAGAAGAAGATGAAAGCTTTCGAACCCTTTGCATGAAATATTTCTAAAATTACATTTTGACCCCTAGTTTTCTAAATAATGCTACTATGGCCCGAAATATGGAAAAATATAATCAATTTTGTCCCTTCAAAATGTTAACTTTCTTTGATATGTTTCAATGTGATTTTTGGACAGATTATTCATGAGTTTTGTGATGAAGTTTGAAGGTTTAATAATTTTTGATAGATTTATAGTTTTGATTTGGATTTTAGTAAAATAGTTAAAATTTAGGTAATATTTTTTGTTTGGGGTTAGGTGAGAGGGTTTTGATTTATTTTTGTGAATTTTAGCATTTGATTTTGGTAGGCTTCATCTTAAGCCCTTAATTTTATTCTATTTTATTTAGACCCTTAATATTTGTAGTAACAAGTTGACCCCTCAAACTTCTTTAATTCTTTCAATTAAGTACCTGCTTGTTTTAAATTTTTGAATGTAGGTTGTTTACTTTCATTTAAATGCTTTAATTGTTCAATTTCATGTTTATTTCATCTCTTATGATTATTCGTTAAAATAAATTGGTGCCTCGACTATTTTCTTTATTTTTGAGAGTAAATAAGAGAAATTTCATTTCATTAGATCACCAATTCAAGGGAGGTACACCCTACTTCTTTATTTTTTATTTTACTTGATCCTATGTGAATTTATGTGTGTAATTGCATTGTTTTTAATGTTTTATTTTATTTGGTTTTGTTTATTTGTCCATAATAGATTGGTTTTTTTAATTTATTTTGTATATTTATTTAAATTTAATTTTTGATTATTTGAGAGGCATTTAAATGCCAATTTGTAATAGTTAGGGGATTCAAGACATGTATTTAGATAGAATATGTAATAGTTAGGTAGTTATTTTATTATTTTATTCTTCCTCCCTTAGATTGTAGTTAGGGCCCCCAAATGTAATAATAAGGTCTCTATTTGCTCTTATTTGTTTTGTGTGCTTGCATGCTTGTATGTTTGCGTGTTTACTCATTTTCTTAGGGTCTTTGCATCTAAATATCATGCTTATGTGCCATGTATTTTATGTGATATTATGTGTTTACTTGCTTTTAATATGTTTTATATGATTTATTAGTTATAATAAATATGTGACGTCACCACACTAGTTCAACGTTAGTTGTGGCATTTTCCCCGATTTCTCACTAGTCCAACGTTAGTGAGAACTTATAGATATGGTCTAGTTCAACGCTAGATCCTTAGGGACCGTCCACACGTTAGATCATGTTTGTGTGATAAATCACTACATTTTATGCATATTTTCTACTTTTTAGGATTTTATCATTTTGCATGATATTTCCCCTATATGTATATCCCTCATCCCCATGTATGAAACATGACATGTAGACTTGCATTCTATTTAAGAATTAGAATTAGGTTAGTACATTTTGCTTGATTAGATTAGGGAAATTACCCCTCGAATATGGGATATGGACAATATGGGTTTCTATCCTTAGCACGCTCATATTCCCTCTATAAAAAGGAAAAATCTAGTTACGAATCTTAGTTCCCCACACCCATTATGATGCATTCCCTTTGGTCATGTATATTTGTATATTATTGTTATTTTCTTTCTTTTTTCGAGTCTCATTTTTGCAAATTTCGTGACCTCTTCAAAAAGTCATTTGTGGGTATCGCAATTAATGCGATTTGCACCAATCAAGTTTTGAAGAGACATATTGACCCTTCCGATAGCCATTAGGTCTAGGTTTGCATTTATATAGTAACATCCAAATGTGATAATTTTTAGGTTAAATTAAAAATTTTTTTGACTAAATCAAGCAACTAGCCTTAGCTAGATTGAAAGGGTACCTTGGATTTTATCTTGTGTTCCCTTTCCTCAACCGTGACTCCCAAACCTTTTTCTCTGATTTTCGAAGACTTGGAGTCGTTTAAAAGGGGTTTTCCCTATTTTTTTATTTAAAAATTTTTTATGTGACTTGGTACACCTTAATTCAATACCAAGTGGCAGCTCCTTTTTTTATTAAAAATTTTTTTAAACTATTATTTTGGGCCAAAATCATTGCACTTTTAAATCCCATTTTAGGCCCTTTTCTTTTTCTTTATTCACTAAAAATTAAAAACTCATTTTCACTCAAAATAAATCAAAATTTTATTTTTATAAACCCGTGATTTTATTTTTTCAAAAAATGGGGCACGACAATATTAGAGGTCAAATAAGTTCAAGATCATTGGATATATTGATTTTGATTATTTTGGATACGAAAATAGTATGAAATTAAGATTAGACTATATCTACTTGTTGACCAGGAATGCCATATTATGGAAGTGTTAAATAGTTTCTTATAATCTCTTCTACTATGGTTTCAAAATTCATTACTTGTTATGATATGTCCAATTATGAAATTTTGTTGTAAAATTTTATCACAATATTATATGTAGTAGATAATGTCGAAAGATCACTCAAATTATTTTGTAACAATAATTAGCAGTTCAATATTCTAATAATAATAATTGAAATTCTATAAAATCAAAATGTATTTATATCAAACTTCTGACTATTAAAGAAAGAATACATAGTGTACAGTTGTCTATAAAGTATATCGAAATAAACTCCACAGTTTGGATCCACTTATAAGAGATTGTCACCCAAAATATTTCATGAGCATATTGCTCATATGAGTGTCATGTCATTAAATGATGTTCAGTTTTGATAGGAGTTTATTATTCTTAATACTTTTATAATATTGATTTTTTTATTATTAATATTTTAACAATATCTTGTGCATAAATAAAGTTTGACTTTATTTACATTCTGATTTTGGTATGATTTGATCTCACAAAAGATTTCAGGTGGATTAGTTGGAAATAACTATGTTAAAATCACGTTGTATGAAATTTTCATATTATACATTTATATCATGATTCATATTATTTAATTATATCAGTATACTTGACCATTGATGGGTTGAGTTATGAAAAAGTAGCAAAGGTCACTTTGATCCTATGTTAGTATAATTAATGGATTGAATTGATTGTAGATACATTTTGACAATGACAGTAAAGTTGATCTCATATGATTAATTGTAAAGTATAATTATAAGGTTATATATATAGTATAAATGGGAGATTGTTGGATTCTTAATCAAATATTGGACTTATATATAAATAATTATGTGTTGCAAACTGTCGAATAAAGTTAAGGGATAATTTCAGAAACCTCCCCTAAGATTTTTGACTATTTCACTTAGTTCTCTTGAAATTTTAAAAATTACACTTACCTCTCTTGATTTGACACTTCGATAACCAAACCTTAAGATGAGGTCAAAAAATTAATGAATAAACTAAAATGCTCTTATCTTATAAAGTTCAATTCATTATTCCAAACAATTGTAAAATGATTTGACATAATTATAAAAAAAGGAGTCTCAAGTTTTTTAGCCCAATATTTTTATTTAATAATCAACCATAATAATAAATCTTTTACTATGATAAACTATTTTTTATAGTGTTTTATTGGGAATATTAGTTTTTAAGTTTATGGACTATTTTTTTAATAAAAATTTTTGAACTAGTTTAGTGATGGAACTATCATAGTTTGGTAGTGATTTTGGGCCATTTGTTTTAATTATTGTTGATTTTGATACAAAAAAAGAGTTACAAAAAAATTGGATGATATTAAAAGTCATAAAAATTACTAGTTTAACGTTTGATCTGGATAGATATTAGCGACAACATTAATAATTCTTTTATACTTCCAATAAAATATAACAGAAATGAATAAGAAGGAAAAAGAAAAAAAAATTATAAAATCCATCCTTTGTATAAACATGGTAGAAAGAGAGTTTTATTAAAATAATAAGGTTAGTATAGTCATTTTAAATGAGTTAGGAAGGTAGGTGTAATGTTTAAAACGTTAAGGGAGCCACATGAAATAATCAAAAACCTCGGGGAAGGTTTCTGAAATTATCCCTAAAGTTAAACTCAGTTAAAGTGATCAATTATAATTTGGGTTTTATATATCTAATACAATGTGAAACTTTAATGTGTAGATATTTAATAATAATTTCTATTTCTATGATGAGTTTAAATAGAAATTTCAAAAGATAACAGTAAAGTTATCTATAAGTAGGATTATGGTCTCTGAGTCACACATATTCTTATTGTCGTATTTTTCTCTTGATATTCCATCATTAAAAAAGATACCAAAGAGAAATTAAAGAGTTCTCTCATAGGAACTGTGAATACGTGTTGATCTGGCAAGTCACCCCAAGATTCTAAGGATTCAAATACCAATACGTAAATATGAATTCATGTACACTTCTGCATTTTTGTTGTTGATTTATTTTTCAATAATCACCATACAAATTTTAGATTTAAGAGGTGATGGTTTTCACCTAAGGTTAATATAAACAATTATTAACAATAAGTGGATGTAATTACTTTATTCGGATTTTATTAAAAAAAATAGAGTAGAAAATTTAGAGTCTTAGATTTCTTATTTGATCCTTTGATTTGTGTCTACATGGTGACTTTTATTTGTTTTGAAGTTTACGACATGTTTGAAATGGTTTGAGAACTTGATTAATGCCAAATTCAAGTTGTAAAATTTGTTAAAATAATTTTCCAACAAATTAGGGTGGAAAATCTACAAAACCCATTGAGAAAGATGATGGGATCTGATAGAATTTGGTCAAAAATTTAAATGAAAAATTGATCATGGACCAAAAGCGAGCATTTTATATTTGCTATGGACTAAATTTGCTCATTTTGATTTTGAGGGACTAAAATTTTATATCACTAATATGTGAGGTCGATTGGTGCAATTTTCTCTTTAACGAACTTGGAATTGTGTTTAAGTTTGACATATTTATTTATCGAATCAAATTCAACCAAACTTTTGGAGGCGAGTTCAAGTTGAGTTCATGTAGCTTATATAGTTTACTTATAAATTTTAATTTGAGAAAACCATACAAATAGTCCCACAAATTAGCTTTGTACCTTTTACACCCCCTAGGTACAAAATACAAAATGATGATTTTTTGTTCTTCACATATTGATTGTGTACTTTTTACTCCCCTCACATATGAAAAAATGATTTTTCATCCTTTACAAATAAAAAAGTACATTTGTAGTCCCTTGGTGCATTTTTTAAAATATTCTTGTCCGAAATAAATCACACGCATCACATGCCTTACAAACTTTAGGGGCAAAATCAGAAGATCACAAAAAAAAGGGAAAATGCCCCTCACATTTCTTTATACTTTGTCTTATTTTATAGCCGAGAATATGACACCAAGCACAATTCCTCCGTCCTATGCTTGTGGTGTTGCCATTGGCTACCATCACTTTTCGTGAAAATAATTCACTATAATTCAACTCCCTATTCAATTTTTCATGTAGAATTTGATTTCAATATTAGTTTTATAAAAAAAATAAATGAATGTGGGTGAAAAATAGAAAAAATAGTACTCAGTAGAATTTGAATGTTAGTTTCTTTTTTTCCCTAAAATCTTACAATGAATAGAAAAAGCACTAGCATGTTTGTTTCGATTTTAGTTATCTTAGATTTTATCAGCCAATCTTTTTTATCCAACTTTTTCAAAAATTACTATTGAAATTAGATTCTACGTAAAAAACTTGTAAGGATCTAAAATAATGTAAGAGGGGGGTAAATTAGGTAATTTAAAATCTAATCAAGTTATGAGACACTTGTCGCGCCCCATTTTTTGAAAAAAATTGAAAAGTAAAATGGTTTTGAAATCATGATGTGTAGTGTTTGTGAAATATGTGAAGTGTGTGAATGTGAAAAATAAAGGAAAAGACCATGGGACTTTTAAATGCGACGGTTTGGCCAAAATAATAGTCTAAAAAGGTTTTTAAACGAAAAAGTAGGAGTTGCCACTTGGTATGTTGGGGTGTACCAAGTCACCCAAAAAGTAGTTTTTGAAAAAGTGAAGTAAAAACCTTTTTAGAAGACTCCTAGCCTACGAAAATCAGAGAGACGAGTTCGGGGGTCACGGTTGATAAAAGGGAAGGCAAAGACAAAGTCTAAGGCACCCTTTTACCCTAACCTAAGTTAGTTGCGTGATTTAGTCATAATTTTCCTTAATTTCTAACCAAAAGATGTATTGCATTTGGATGCGTCTAACATGAATGCAAACCTAAATCTAATGATGAATCGAGTGGGACAAATATCTCTTAGAGGTTCGATTGGACTAAATCACATGAGTTGTGATAGCCAAGGATGAGCCCTCCAAGAGGTCATGAATAATGCTACTAACATAAGAATGAGTGGAATGAATGTATGTAACATGAAAACATGAGCTTGTGTGAAGTGAAAAAAAAGTAATAAAAGATGATGGTGTATAAGTGGGAGTGTGCAAATGAGTGTGCAAGGTGAGGTATGTAAAGTGATAGTGTAAAATGTATGTGTGCTCAGTGGTAATGTGAAGAGTTAGAATGTATAAAGTGAGAGTGTGTGAAGTGATAATAATATATGAAGTGAGAGTGCAAAGTGATAGTGGGTAGTGTGATAGCATAAAGTGCATGTGTGCAAGTGATAGTATATAAAGTGCGAGTGGTAGAGTGAAAATGTGCAAAAATAAGAGTTGTGTGAAATGATAGGGGGTAAATGAAATGCATAAACTCTAGAGGAATGCAAGCAAAATGGGTACAGGGAGACCCTAAATCGTGACTTTCAATTTGCCTTTTGGTTAGAAAGAGAATGAGCGTGTTAAGGCTATATGTAGCCACACTCGTCCATTCCCCTTACCAGAAAGGTAACTTCCTAACCTATACAAGCAAATGAGCAATTCTAAAAATGAGAATGCGAACCTAAATATGTAAGGGACAGGTTAGGGGAGCATGCAAAAATGAGAAATACTAAAAGGAAAAATGAATGAAACGTAGTGAAGACATGCAGATATGACACTAGCGGAAAAAGGAGATGGCCCTATTGGGTCTAGCATTGGACTAGCTCTTTATCTATGAGTACTCACTAGCATTGGACTAGTGAGAAATCGAAAAAAGAGGATCTCAACTTAGCGTTGGACTAGTGAGAAATTGAGAAAAAGTACCACAACTAGCATTGGACTAGTGTGGTGACGTCATTCATTTATTTATAATCACATAAAAACATAATAAAGCAAGTAAACACCTAAATCACGTATAGCACTTAGCACATGAGCATAATATCTAGATGCAATGCCCTAAGAAAGCGGTAACACATAGCACGTAAGCATGCAAATCACACAACACTCAATAAAGCAAATAAAACCCTAACTATTACATTTGGGGAGCCCTACTACAATCTAAGGGGAATGAATTAAATAAAATGATATAATAACCTAACTATTACAATTGTGGCATTTAATTGTCTTCTCAAATAATTACAAATTAAGTTAAAATAAATATACAAAATTAAAACAAATAAAGTAACTAAATGAATAAATGGAATGAGAATATTCAAAAAGTATGCAATTTCACACATAAGTTCACATAGGGGCACATAAGGTCAAGTAAAAATCAAAATAAGGGGAAGAGTGTACCTCCCTTGAATTGGTACCCCTAATGAGATGCAATCACTTATTTACCCTCAAAAAGCAAAGAAAGGGTCAAGACACCACTTTAATTAACAAACAATCATAAAAGATAAAATAAATCATGAAATTGAATCAATTAAATGATATAAACAACCCACATTCAAGAAGTCAAAAGAATAAAAGACCTGCTTGCAAACATTAACAAAGTTTTGGGGTTAAAATTAAAGAAAAATAAAGTTTAAGGATCCATTTGCAATTAAATTAAGGATCCAATCGAAAGAGATTAAAAGTTGTTAGGCCCATAGTATAATTAATTAAAAGTACAGGGACTGATTTGCGAATCCTATGACCAGATTCTTCAAAACAGGCCATTGGGCCATTTTATTTATTTCTTGGGCTAAACACTCCCCAGCCCAACCGAAAGCCCTAAGAGAACAAGCAAGCCAGCCTATCTTCAGTCCAAGCAAAACTCAGCTAAAATATATGGGCTTTATCTCTCAAGCCCATGCCAACAACCGAAAAAAAAAAAAAAACAGTCATTAATCCATTTGTCAAACCCAACCAACAATTCCAAACCAAACCTTATCTTATTTCATGAAAAGTTGAAAACCCAACATGATAAAAACCTAACTAAAAATTACTAAGCTCTGATTATGCATTAAATTCCAGAATTAATCTATCCAAAAAGTCACATAAAATATGTAAACAGAGGATTAAACTTAAAAGGACGAAATTAATTCGATTTTCCAGATTTTGGGCCACAATTAAATTAAACAGAAATTGAGGAGTTAAATCGCAATTTTCAGAAATTAATGCTTCATGCCTCGCAGAAGCTTTCTTCTTCGATGCCAATAAGAGGAAAAATTTCTGCAACTTTTGATGCTTCTCAAATCCAGCAACTTCAAAATCATGATTTTTCTTTCCCTTCCATCAACTAGCAAATGCACGGATTCTGCCTCACTTTGGACTGGCCAGAGTCCCTGTTGACAAGAAAAGCACAAAAACTCCTCTTTTGGTTCAAAATTTCCATTTGGGCCTTTTATCAAACAGGTCAGGGGTATTAAAAATTTCAGCAAATCTGTGCTCAATCGAGACTACAATCGGCCCCAAAATTGTTTAGAAACGAAGAAATTCAATTCCAGTCATCATATGCAGCATGTATACTCAAAACTTGAGGCCAATTAGCAAGAAAAACGCAGTAGATGAAGCCACGACAGTCATGCTTAGAGGGCTTGGGAAAGAACTGAAGTTCAAGAGAAAAGGGTGAACTCACAGTGCTCTTACTTGCGCGGCGGCGACGGCGGCTATGACGAAATCTGACTTCGGTGAATTGGAACTGGAAGATGACGAAGTCTAACTTCGTCTGAGGGCTTTCATCTAGAGTTGCAGAGAACGGCAGCGGCCAAGGAGGTTGTGTACGGCGGTGACGATGGCAGATAGCAGCAGCAGCGGACGCGGACTGGTGATAGCTTGGGCAGGCGGCGCGAGGGGAAAAAAAATCTGGCGGCTGCGCCGTTGGAGAGATGGTGGTTGGAGGTGGTAATACGGCGTCGATAAAGGGATAATTGGTTGGCCATGAACGGAGCAAGGGATTCCGTTGTTTCTGTAGTTCAAACCCTCTCCTTTTCCCCGTTTTTATTCATCCGAAAACTCCATAATTTTCTATTTTCTTGCTCTCTGTTTTTTTTCTCTGTTTTCCTCTCCAGCCCAAGCCCGCAGTTCTCCTTTTTCCTCTTGGTCTTCCTTTTTCTTTTGCCCGATGCCCTTTTTAGGCCGTCACTCCCAATCTGTCTTAGCCCCTCCGTCCACCCCCCCTCTGTTTTTCCTCTTGCTCTTGTTTTTCTCAGCCGCCAGCCTTCCCCTCTCAGCTCTCCCCTTTTGCTTTGTTTCCTTCTTTTTTCTGGTTCCTTGCCGTCTGTTTGATTTTTTAGCTCTCTTTTCCGTTTTCTTTTTTTTAAAAAAAAAAAAAACTCCAAAGGCCTCCTCCTCTTTTAATTTTTTGTTGCCCGTAACTAGGCCTGTCAACGGGTCGGGTCTAGACCCGGATCCGGACCGGATCCGTAAAATTATTACGGGTATGGGTAGGGATTTAATTCCGTTTTTCGGATCCGGATCCGTTTTGTCAAACAAAAAAACGGGTCGGATACGGAATATAGTATTCCGACCCGTATTAGACCCGGATCCGGATATAAATGAATTAATAATTTAAAAAATATATATTTATCAATATAATTTGATTAGGGTGATGTATTTGAGTAAAGTCAATTTGATTTCTTTTCTTATTTGGTTTTTTCTTTGCATTAGTTAGAAATTAGTTTACAAATATATTTTTTTCTCATTTTTATTAGAAATTATAAATTTTGCTAAATTTGTTCGGGTAGACCCGACCCGGATCCGAGACCCGCCGGATCCGGATCCGGAACATAGAATAAAAGACCCGTCGGGTAAACGGGTCGGATCCGGGTTCGGTATAGTAATTCGGGTCCGGGTCCGGAATAATGAATTCCGGCCCGGACCCGACCCGTTGACAGCCCTACCCGTAACTTCCTTCTCCTCAACCCCTTTCCAGCTTTTTTGTTACCCCCCTTGACCTCCAAGTGTCAAGACACCTCACCATCTAGGTGAGGTGTTGTCAAATACAAAAAAAAAGACACTTATCCCTATGCATGATCCCCACTTGCCATCTTCACTTTTTTCTTTTTTTCTTTTTTTCTTTTTTCCTTTTATCTTTTGTTTTCTTTTTTCTGAATTTTAATATGAAGACAAAAATAAACTAGAACAAAATAAAATAAATAACAACAATAAAAAATGAAAACCCTAAAGTTAAAACAAATAAAGCTAAAATTAAATTAATTAAACAAATACTGTTAAAAAATCAAAAATTTGGTGTCTACAACACTTATTGGCTCAATGTGAAATATACCCTATTTTCTAGATGACCTCTTAATGGAACAGTAAACAAGAAAACAAGATTGCTTGTGAGTAGAAGAGATAAGCAATTTATATTTGCAAGACAGTAAGTACTAGGGAAAGAATATCAAACCAAATTCCAAACTCCTTTTGAATTTGAATGTTACTTTATAGAGCAAGTTTCTTCAAATTGATCAATTACAACCAATCTTTGTGTACAGAGGAATGATCACTTCCTCCTTGCCCCAAGCTACACTTGGTCAAGATAGGAAGTTTTATTATCACTCGGATAACCCTCACAAAGTTACACTATTGAAGTAATTTTCTCACACAAGAAAAGTTTCTACGAAATTCACATAACTAAGAGTACAAAGTTTTTTTTGAAGAGTATTTTCTCGCTAAAACTACTCTTGATCTTTCGTATCTCAATGTGCAAAAGTTCTCTGAATGCTATTGGCCATGCACTATTTATATATGACCAAAAAGTGTCCCATTAATACTTCCAACGGATAGAAGGCAATTGAAAAGTGAACTAGCCGTTAGGTGTGTCGGACGTTCGGTACAACCGTTTTTTGAGTCCGACAGTAGGCAGTGATCTTGAGGATACTTCTTTAATTCTTTTGGACATCCAGTGTCTTTGATGTTTCCGTCCGAAGGCAGTTGAGAAATCTTCTTCAATCCTTTCGAACGTTCGGAGCTTCATAAGCTTTGCGTCCTAAGTGCCGCAAAGTTTATCGGACGTCCGATGCTCTGATGTTCTGCGTCCGATCGAGGTCAGTGAGTTATGAGGAATGTTTTATTTCTTTCAGACGTCTGGTGGTGGAGTTCTTCAAGCGTCCGAAGTTGCGTAATGATTGTCGGACGTCCGATCCAGTTTTCACGAGTGTCCGACAGCTTTCAGCACTCTTTGTTTCTTTCAATTGTATTCAGTCTTTGAACCTGATTTACTTCATTGGTAAAAAGATCCTTGAGGAGTTATTAGTAACATCTATTTGTTTTGTAAACATCAAAAGTTAGGGACTAAGATTAATAATCTCCCCATTTTTTATGATGACAAAATAATGGATTGAGAAAAAAGTAATTGAGTCAAAACTCCCCCTCACCTAATGCATCAAAGAGAATTTTGTTGTAAGTACTCACCCCCTTTCAGGATAACTTCCCCTCAGACATTTACCAGTTTACACTCCCTGGCATTCCAACATAATCTTAACATTCATAACTCCCCCTTTTTTGTCATCTCAACATCCCTGGCATTCCAATCAAATGATTCTAACACCTAATGGTATCAATCCAATATCAGAAATCAAATCCAGTATCCAATGCAACATACCACATCTAACATTATCAACATTATCAACAATATCCAATATCATCAATATCAGTAATCAATATCAGAGATGCATCAAAGATGCAATCTGATGCAGACAATATCCAACGTCCAATATAATGTACCAAAAAATAGCAGAAATGCAGCTGATATCAGAAATCAACAATCATAGGTATATCTATCATTCAGCACTCATTAGCCCAAACAAACAGAATTAACTAAATAAAAGTTAACGAACAAAAGTAACCAGAAACCATCAAGGTTATATATCAAACCATAAAAGTTAACTAAATAAACTACAAACTAATAGAGTTAACCAGAATGCATGAGTACAGAGTACTTGAAATGTCAAAATATAAAAGATGCAAATGTCTATGGTGAAGTGCCATACTAAAAATGAAGTGCAGGAGCCTAAAGGTGCCTAAATGGTGATCTTGGACGATCCAGGCCTCCTCCTTGCTAGGTGAAATTGAGCAGGATCCACTTTTTCTTCTTCAGTTTCCTCACCATCATCACTGTCTTCAGTTGCTAGAGCCTTACCCTTATCTTGTGGCTGAAAACTAAAAGCATGAACTTTTGGAGTGGATTCAGTATGTGAAATTTGCTCAGTTGGGTCAGTTCTAGGCTCTTTTTGATGCACATTCTCATCTTCTTGAGGGATAAAAGGCACAAGCAAGTTCCTTTTGTCAATGAAAGTGGCTTGTTGCTCTGGTGACATGGTCATCATCAGACCTTCTTCAAGAAGAAGAATTTGTTGTTTGAGATCCTCAAGCAAGAAAATGACCTCATGAGTGGATGAGAAAGGCTAAGTGGATGATTTTCTGGGATGGATGATAAAGGGTGAAACAAATTGAGACTGATCCCGAGGAGTTATAGGGATGATAGGAGTTTCATGGCGACTCTTTGTCCTAAACTCCAAAACAGACTCCTTGTAGCACCACTTGCCATCAAAGAATCTCAGATTTTTTCTTTCAAAGTAAGCTTTTGAAAAGATAGTGAATGCACCATCTTTTGGAGACACTCCAGAGAAATGAATCTTAAAGTGTGTAAAGATTGGAGTTAAAATTTTTCATAGAAAAGTTTCCTACGGCTATCAGTACTGATTTTGAGTTGGAATTTGCACATTAAAAAATCAAAATCAATGTGAACTTTTTTAAGAAAGCAGTAAAACAAGTAGAGTTCCATTTTGTTAGCATCAGTCCTATAACCATCTGTAGGAACCAACAGATTTAAAATTATTGAGAAAATTATCAGATTTTGAGGACTGAGATCCTTCAATTTTGCCTCAGCATGTGTGTTAAAGTGTGTTTAAAAATAGGTCATCAATTTTACAACATGAAAGTGATGATAGGCAAGGAAACTCTTCATAAGAGAAAAAGTTTACAATTTTTTTTAAAAATCATCCTCAATTTTGGTTTTTAAAATAGCATTAATAATGTCAGGATTAAAAGCAATATTAACTTAATTGACTCGAGAAACAAGATCAGTGTGTGAACTACCCTTTCTAAGATTGGCAAAGAATCGATGAAGCATGTTAGGATAATAGGTATTGGGAATGGTCAGCATGTGAGTCCATTTTTGAAATTTAAAAAGTTTAAGAACAGGTTCAAGGTCAAGCTTACGGAATTCAGAAGGGAAAATGGTCCTCTGAGTGATGAAACCATTCTATGAGATCAATTCAAACCTTTCCCTGACATCATTATCAATGAATTTGGACAATAGAGTAGATTCTTCTTCAGGTTAAGTCTCAGGTTGTGCTCTGGCAGGGCGTTTCCTCTTTCCATTGCGTTGAGCAGTTGGTACATCAGTCCGTACCTCAGACCTTATTTTTGGTGATTTCCTGATGGAGGACGCAACAGTTTGCTGTTCCTCAGCAGTTTGCTCAGCAGTTTGTTCAGCAATTTGCTCAACAAAAGGCTCAACAGTTTGCCATTCCTCAGTTTGAGCAGTTTGTTTCTTTCTGGTAGACTGTTTTCTTTTTCCACTGCGAGTTTCAATTCCTTTTCTGGGTGATTTTGTTGTGGAAGGTTCAACAACTTCAACATCTTCATCTCTAAGTCTGGTGGTGCGTCCGACACCAGCAGATCCTCCTCTTGTTCTAACCATAATGATTTGTAGGATATTTTTGTTGTAGAGTATGATGCAAATGTGTATGAGATGGACTTAAAGTATGGTATAAACTACAATGTATGCTTGAATCGTTCAAAAAGAGTGAATTTTGAGCGACTAGGATTTCGTTTGAAAATTGGGGATTTATGGGGTGGTTGACAGTTAAAGGAAGTAATAAGGGCGAATGGAAGCGCAAAAGGAATGTAATGGTATTGGACAGATCAATTTCTTGAAACTTGTTCAGAAGAGAAATGAATTTTGAAATTTGAAAATGAGAGAAGATGAAAGGTTGCGTCCGAGACAACGGTTAAAAACTAACCTGAATGAACGAAGAACTGCTTTATAATATGTATCTTTTAAGTATCGGAGGGTCGAACGAAGAGAAGCGTCCGACATCACCGTCCTAAACAATATTTTCTGAAAAATGGCTAAAAACACTGTCGGATGTCCGTTCATCAGGTATCAGATATCTGATAAAGTGTGACCAGAGAATTTTCAGAAAAGCTTTTTCAAAACGCCTAATTTTATTTTTTAAAAAATGAACTGATCCAGTGGAAGGGCTTTTGTAAGGATGTCAGCACTTTGATCTTTTGAATAAACATATTGTACAAAAATTTCACCCTTTTAGATAAGATTACGAATGAAATTATACTTTATGTCTATATACTTTGTCCTTGAATGTTGAATGGGATTTTTTATCAAATTCATGGAACTAGTATTATCACAATATATAAGCACACAATCATACATTAATTCAAAATCATTCAAGGTACTTTTCATCCAATTAATTAAGCACAACATGCACCGGCGGCAACATATTCTATTTCGGCCGTAGACAAGGAAATGACATTTTATTTTTTACTCAACCAAGACACTAAGCAATTACCAAGAAAGTGACATGTACCACTTGTGCTCTTTTTATCTGTTCTACAACCACCAAATCAGTATCCAAAAAATCACATAAAAGAAATTAATGACACCTTGAATACCAAAAACCATAGTTCAAAGTTTCTTTCAAATATCTAAAGATTCTTTTCACAACAATGGAGTGAGATTCTTTTGGATAAAATTGGAAACGAGCACATAAGCAAACAGTAAATATAATATCAGGTCTACTTGTGGTTAAATAAAATAAATTGCCAATTATACCCCTATACTTCTTTTCATCAACATTTATACTTTCTTTATCTTTGTCAAATTTGGTAGATGTGCACATTGATGTTCCAACTTGCTTTGAATTCTCAATTCCAAATCTTTTGAGTAGTTCTTTGGTGTATTCAGTTTGATTGATGAACGTACTTTCTCGAGTTTGAACCACTTGGAGCCCAAGAAAGAAATTCAATTCTCCCATCATATTCATCTCAAATTCTTTTTGCATAATAGTGGAAAAATCCTTGCACAATCACTCATTAGTAGCACCAAAGATAATATCATCAACATATATTTGTACAATTAGGATATCATTGGAATTTTGTTTAGTGAAAAGAGTGGTATTCATAATACCTCTTTTGAAACTATTATCAATCAAAAAATCACTTAAACGTTCATACCATACTATTGGAGTTTGCTTTAATTCATAGAAAGTTTTTGAAAGTTTGAAAATATGATTTGAAAATGTTTCATTTTCAAAATTGGGAGCTTGATCAACATAAACTTTTTGATCAATAAAATAATTTAAAAATGCACTTTTAACATCCATTTGAAATAATTTAAAATTTTTGAAACATGCAAATGCCAAAAATATTCTAATTGACACTAGTTTAGCTATGGGAACAAATGTTTTATCAAAGTATATTTCTTCTTCTTAAGCATACCCCTTAACTACAAATCTAGCCTTATTTCTCACAATTTCATTTTGTCATTCATTTTGTTTTTAAAAACCCATTTAGTGTCAATAATAGGATAATTTTGAGGCCTTTCAACTAGTGTCCAAACCTTACTCCTCTCAAATTGGTTTAGTTCATTTTCCAGGGCTAAAATTTAGTTTTCATCTTTCAAGACATCAACAACATTTTTCGGTTCAAAATGTGAGACTAAGGCAAAGTTATCCATCAATTGATTAGTGGAGGAACGAATTCTAACCTTTTCAAATGGATCACCAATGATAAACTCCTTGGAATGACTTTCAGCAAATTTTCAAACCTTTGGAAGATCCCTAGGTGCACCATCATGTTTGTCATTTTCTCCCAATACTTGATTGTCTTGGGGATCATCTTCCTTTGCACTTTCTTCTTGTGGAGCATTGTCTTAATCATGAATTGTGAACTTCTTAAGTCCTTCTTAAACACCTACATCATCATCCTCACAACCACTCTTGAAAATATCATCATTAGATTTATCAAATGTGACATGTATGGCTTCTTCAATAACAAGAGTCCTTCTATTATAAACTCTAAAACCTCTTTTGTTCTCACAATATCCCAAGAATATACGTTCATCAGATTTCTTATCAAATTTTTCGAGGTGTTTCTTGATATTTAAAATAAAACATTTGCAACCAAAAAATTTGAAATATCCAACAATTGATTTTTTTATCAAACATCAACTCATAAGAAGTTTTGTTCAAAATTGGTCTAAAAAAAACTCTATTCATTACATAACAAACCGTATTGACGGCCTCGACTCAAAAATATTTTGACAAGTTACATTCACTTAATATAGTTCTTACGGCCTCTTGAAGAGTCCTATTCTTTCTTTCAACAATACCATTTTGTTGAGGAGTTCTTGCAAATAAAAATTCATGTGTAATTCCATTGTTATCGCAGAATTTCGAAAAGTCACAATATTTAAATTTCGAGCCATTATCACTTTTGATCTTAATGATTTTCAACCCAATCAAATTTTGAACTTTTGCAAATAAGGAAACAAAATTTTTGAAAGCATTATCTTTGTGTGTAAGAAACAACACCCAAGTATATCTAGAGTAATCATCAATACTAATCAAACAATATCTTTTACCACCCAAACTAGCAATTTGTATAGGACCAAATAAATCAAAATGTAGAAGTTCCAAAAGTTTTGAGGTAGAAACACATTTCTTGGGTTTAAAAGAAACTTTGACTTATTTTTTATATTGACAAGCATCATAAAATTTGTCCTTTTCAAACTTGATTTTTGGCAAACCTCTAACAAGTTTCTTTTTGAAAATTTCTTTTAACAAATCCATGTTGAAATGACAGAACCTTCTATGTCACAACCAAGGGTCTTCATTTGTAACTTTAAGACATTTAAAACTAGAAGAATCAATATTTTCAAGCATAATTATATAAATGTCATTCACTCTTTGTCCTTTGAAGATAATGTTAAATTTGGAATCAAGGACAAGACATTCATGCATTTTGAATAACACAAATAGATTTCTATCATACAATTGATTCACACTTAATAAGTTATAATTCAAATTATCAACTAGAAGAATATTGTGAACAAAAGTTTGACCATTCTTACCAACATCTCCTACTCCAAATGTTTTGGCTTTATTATTATCTCTAAATGTCACTTTTTCACTTGATTTTGGTTTGAGTTTGATGAATTGTGATGGATCACCTGTCATGTGTCTTGAACATCCACTATCTATGAACCATTTTGATTTCTTAACAATATACACCAAGTTCACCTACATAGAAATTCACAAGATAATATTTGGTACGCTTTACCTTTTGGGTCTTTGAGAGTTAGTATTATGCCTAACTATCCACATGCATTTCATGTCATTTTTCATGTTCTTTCTTACATAGCAATTACTTTTCATGTGACCAATTTGGCAACAAAAACTACACATAGTCATCGAATTACTTGCATGGACAGGTTTAACAAATCTGACTTGCCTTCTCTTATAGATGGTAAATTCGTTTGCACTAGAATTCAACCTTTTCTCATGTGTGTCAAAATGAGATTTTGATTCATTCCTTTAAAAACAGTTTTATTTCTTGTGTTGAAACAACTCATTTAGACCATTCATTCTTCTTTTCAAGTCACCTTGTTCCTTTTTGAACAAATCATAAAACTTTGTTTTTCTATCAAGTTCAACAAGTAAAACAGTCTCACTCTTTTTGATGTAGTCATTTTCAGCTTTCAACTTCTTGTTTTGTTCAGAAAGATTTGCATTATCTTGAAACAAAAAATTAATTTTTTATTTTAGTTCCTTGTTTCTAGTATAAGATTCTTTCAAACTATCATGCAATCTCTCAATGAAGGTTTCAATATCATCATCAGATTCATCATCACTAGCAGGTTGAGAGTTGCAAATGGTTATCTCATCATCACCAATGACCATAAAAACTATTTGAGCAGATTCTTCTTCCTCTTCAATATTGCCATCAGAGTTGCAATCATTCCATGTGATTTGAAAGTTGTTAAACTTTGAATTTTTCGTTCAATCTTTCCTTCTTTCTTTTTCTTTATTGGGCACTCATTCATGTAATGTCCAGGTTGGCTACACTCAAAGCATTTTTCAGCTTATTTTTTTATTAGCCTCTTGCTTTCCTTTATTTCTTGCATTGTTGAACTGATTTGAGAATATATTTCTAGATCCTCCTCTTCTGAATCTCCTATTGTTGAGGATTCTTTTAAAGCTCCTTGTGATGAGAGCAAGACCATTGTCATCAATTTTCATATCTTCTCCATCCAAGGAAGTCGAGTCATCTTCATCTTGAGATGTTTTTAGAACAATGCTCCTTCTCACTTTTGCATCCTCTTCCTCTTGCACCTTAGACTTAAGTTTCAACTCATAAGAGGTTAGAGAGTTAATGAGAGATTCAATAGGCATAGAATTCAGATCTTTAGCCTCTTCAATGGTAGTCATCTTACTCTCCCAATCTTTGGTCAAGGCATTCAAAATCTTTTTATTTTTCTCAACTAGAGAGTATTCCTTTTTCAGCACTTTTAAATCCTCAATAAGATCATTGAATTTACAATATATCTTGTCAATATTTTCATGAGATTCCATCTTAAAATGATTCATATTTAGTAATTAGAATAGATTTCTTTTGTTCTCTCACATTCTCACTCCTTTCATGAATTTCTCTTAGTTTATCTCAGATCCCTTTAGCAGATCTACAACTTTTGACTCTAATAGATTCAATTGAATCTGAAACACTGTACAACACATTCATAGCCTTGGCATTCAAAGTGAGGTGGGTTCTATCATCACCAGTTAACTCATTTCTGATTTTTGGTCTTGATCTATGGGTGACATCATCTATTATAGAGGTATCATATGGATCTTCATTAACAATAAACCACAATTCAATATCAATAAATTGTAAGAATATAATCATTCTTTATTTCCAACTCACATAATTGGATCTATTAAATATTGGGGGTCTAGTGACAGATTATCCTTAAAAAAATATAGCATTATTGGTTGTTATTTTATTGCTGATAAGGGAATATTTAACGTGTATTTTGTACAATTTTGACATGAACTTTTGGTATGTTTTGAGAAAATTAAAGCCATTTTTGAACTCTATTGGAGATAATTCCTTAAATATTGTTTAAGTGTTCAAAATTTGATCAATGAGTGGATTAATGTATTAATTTTGTGAAATTATGAAGGATATCGATGTATGAAATTTATGCACGAGCTGAAAGAAGTGTAAGGATTATCCAGAGGATAAAGTACACAAGAAGTTAGGAGCAAAAATGAAGAAAAACGAAAAGAAGTGAAAAACTGAAAAATACCTCGGATCCGTGAGAAAAGGGGTGATCTGAGCCCTTGTCTGTATTTCTGGAGCAGTGTATCCGAGTACAAACGATCCGAACTCGGATCCATCAGAGAAAGGCCTCGGATCCATATTCAACCCTCGAATCCGAGGTTCGGATCTGTCTCTCTCTTCAGCAAGTGGCACAACCGTTTTCTTTTACCTTTCTTACAACTTTTACAGCTATTTTGAGGGACAGAAATCGGTGGCACATGCTTCTGCAACAAAAGAGAAGACCAAATGAGTTGTAGACAAAAGGAAACATCATATCTTTGACTTCTATTTACAAAATCTGAGTGAAGAAAATTATAAAGTGAGAGGAGTAGACTTTCTACCACCTTTTATGCAAAGACACAAGGGAGGAGTTGGAGGACCATACGTAGCTAGTTTTCCCTCTTGTAACTAGTTTCTCTCTAGCTAAGAGTTCTTAGAGAAGCATTTGGAGTTTTCACTTGTAATCATCTTGTACAAGAACATAGCAGAAATTGGAGGGTTTCACCATCAATTAGCTAAGCTTTTTTTTATCTTTCTTGAACTTGTACTTTATGATATTTTGCATTAATAAACTTGTGAGTTTGATTTTTATCTCATTCATGAGTAGCTAATTTTCTTTATCTAGGGAGTAGATGAAACTTATGGTTAAATAATATGAATTGAATGTGATTTACACTAGTTATATCTTGTATTAACTTGTCTACTTGTATAGTTGTGATTACTTGTTATTGATTGATCACCAATAGCATGTTTATAGTTGTTATTGTTCAATGACAATTGGTAGTAGCAATGGAAAAACATGAGTAGAGCTTAACTTGTATTTTCATGAAAATAGATATATACTTAAGTGGATTACTTAGCATTTCATGAAAGAAAACTGAGGGGTATTAGTATTTCACCATGAAAATAGGGAAAACTAAAACTACTCTAGGCCATTTCATCATGAGAATGAGACTTGGTAATTTTGAAAATGAATCTCTGGTTAAATAAGAATAATAACAAGAGGTAAACCCATTCATTTGTGTTGTTTATGCCATAAGTGGAATTTACATCCCTAGAGTCTTTCTTGAGTGAAATTTCTCCATTTGAATTTAGCATTTGTTAAACTAGATTTGTGTATCAGATTTGTAGACTATAGCAATATACTTTCTCTGCTCAAATTTATTGTAAGTCTAAATAATAGAGAAAAATAAGGGTCTAGTACTTGTTTAATTTGCTCCTCGTGGGATCGACCCGATACATACCCCACATTATAGTTTCGGCCTGTATACTTGCAACTAACGGATATAAAAATCGGATCTAAACTTGTATTGATATAAAAATCCCGTCAAGTTTTTAGCGCCGTTGCCGGGGAGTGGCAATATTAGAGCCTAATCATCTTTATTAATTTAGACAGCTTTATTTTTGTTAGTTGAGTTGATTATATTTAATCCTACATTGTAATCAAATTTTGACAATTGAAGTTGCATAATATTTATTATTTCTATTTGTAATGTATGCACCGAGCGTCTCGAGAAGTTGCACTTTTCGATCCAAAAATTAAGAGGACACTACATAGACAAAGGAGGAACAAACCACATCAAGAGGAGCAAGAGGTTTGGCAGCCGATAGAGGAAATTTTGATAGAATTACCATTTGAGAAAGAAATGGCAGAAAATGAACCAAATAGGCGAATCCTACAAGATTTTGCTTTACCATGAACACAAGGTTCTCAAACTAGCATTTCAAAGCCAACGGTAAATGCTAATAATTTTGAAATTAAACCATCACTGATTCAAATGGTACAACAATCTCAATATGGAGGTAATGCTACTGAAGATCCAAATTCTCACCTGTCAACATTTCTTGAAATCTGTGATACAATTAAGTTTAATGGTGTTAGTGATGATGCAATTAAATTTCAATTGTTTCCATTTTCGCTAAGGGACAAGGCCAAGGTTTGATTACAATCTTATCATCCAAATACTTTTACTACTTGGGCAGAATTAGCTAAGGCTTTTCTTAATAAATTCTTTCCACCTGAAAAAACTGCAAAATTCAGAATAAATATAACTAGTTTCTCTCAACAGGAAGGAGAGACATTGTATGAACCTTGGAAGCGCTATCGGGAATTGTAACGAAGATGTCCTCATCATGGTTTACCAGATTGGCTAGTGGTCCAAATATTTTACAATGGTCTCACCTATCCAACAAAGACGGATGTAGATGCGGCAGCAGGAGGAGCATTGATGGGAAAGACAGCTGAGGAAACTCAACAATTGATTGAAGAAATGGCTGCTAATAACTACCAATGGGCAAACGAACGAGGTAATACAAGGAGAACCGCAGGTATGCTCGAAATAGATACCTTGAATATGTTAAGTGCAAAAATGGATAATGTGGTTAAGATACTTAATAGGCACGTTGGTTCTAGCTCTAATCAAGGTGTAGTTGTTGTATGTTGTATTACTTGCGGTGGAGATCATGATGATTCTATGTGTTCTAGCAGCGAACAGGTTCAATATCTCAACAATTACAACCGTCCACCCCAAAACAATCCATACTCCAATACCTATAATCCAGGATGGCTTAATCACCCGAATTTTGAATGGAAGGATCAAGGAAACCAACAAAGACCAGTTAATCCACGGGATTTTCAATCGAAGCAACCACTTTCGGAGTCTAAACCAACTTGAAAATTGCAATTGAGAAGCTGGCAAATATATCAAATGATAAAATTGAAAAATTAGCCAGTGCCACTACTCAACGGTTTGAAATAATTGAAGGAAGGATGGACCAACTCACTAACATGTACAGAAATGTTGAGGTCCAATTAGGGTAAATAGAAAATGCGGTGAACAATCGCAACCAAGGGGATTTACCTAGCAAGACTGAGGTGAACCCAAGAGAGCATGTGAAGGCTATAACCCTCTGTAATAGTAAGGAAGTAGGTGAGCCACCAGTAATTGAATATGAGAGAGAATGTGAAAGAAGAGAGAACAAGCAGCTAAGTGAGTTAGGAGAGGATGGCAAGAAAATTAAAGGGAAAGAAAATGTGGAAGAAAATGAGCCACAAATGGGAGATACAACACCAATTCCTCCTCCGGTGCCATTCCCTCAAAGATTGAAATCTTCAAGAAATGACAAAGAATTTGAAAAGTTTGTTAACATTTTCAAACAATTACATATTAATATTCCTTTTGTTGATGCTATTTTGCAGATTCCTTCATACGCATAGTTTCTCAAGGAGATAATGACTAAGAAAAGGAAGTTATTAGATAGTGAGACAATTGCATTAATGGAAGAATGTAGTGCCATCTTACAAAATAAATTGCCACCAAAATTGAAAGATCCAGGGAGTTTCACAGTTCCTTGCACTATAGGTAATGTAGAATTCTCTAAAGCACTTTCTGACCTTGGTGCAAGTGTTTCATTGATTCCTTTAACTGTGGCTAGGCAATTGAGGTTGAAAGAGTTAAAACGCACTAACATTTCCTTGTAATTGGCTGACAGGTCTATTAGACATCCAATAGGCATATTAGAGAATGTGCTCATTAAAGTGCAGAAATTCATTATTCCTGCTGATTTTGTTGTTTTAGACATGGAGGAAGATGTAAATGTACATATTATACTTGGTAGACCATTTCTGGCTACTGTAGGTACAATAATAGATGTCAAACGAGGTAAGTTCAAATTCCAAATCGGTGAAGAGGAAGTGGAATTTGATTTGAGCAAAGTGGAGAAGTATCCCTCTTTTATTGACCATGTTTATTCGGTTGACATATGTGATGAATTGGCATTAGAGATGAGTCAAGTTAATCTTGATGACGATTCTCTTAAACTTTGTCTTAATGGTATAGGTTTACAAGAGGAACAAGTTAAAGAAATGACTGAATTTTTGCAGGCACAGGTTCCTTATAAAAGGAGAAATGCGTATGAGGAGTTAGGATTGAGCAAATGATTGCCTCCACCATCATGTGAGCAAGCTCCACAGCTTGAGCTTAAGACGCTGCCTAAACACCTAAAATATGCATTTCTTGGAGAAAAAGAGACATTGCCGGTAATTGTCAATGCAGCACTAGATGAGGAACAACTAGACAAACTCTTACGTGTTCTGAGGAAGCATTTAAAGGCTATAGAATGGACAATTTCTGATATCAAGGGAATCAGTCCAACTATTTGCATGCACAGGATTTTATTGGAAGAAAACTCTAAACCGGTGGTTGAGACTCAAAGAAGGTTAAATCTAAATATGAAAGAAGTGGTAAGAGTAAAAATCCTTAAATGGCTGGATGCAGGTATAATTTTTTCAATTTCTGATAGTGTTTGGATCTCTCCTATACGAGTAGTGCCAAAGAAAGGGGGGATAACCATAGTACATGGTAAAAATGATGAAATGATTCAATCTAAAGTTGTAGTTGGGTGGCGAGTTTGTATAGATTATAGAAAACTGAATACAGCTACTAGAAAAGATCATTTCCCTCTTTCTTTTCTTGATCAAATGGTAGAAAGATTAGTCGGATATGAATTTTATTGTTTCTTGGATGGTTTTTCAGGATACAATCAAATAGCCATTGCACCGGAAGATCAAGAGAAAACTACATTCACTTGTCTTTACGGCACTTTTGCATTTCGAATGATACCTTTTGGACTGTGCAATGCACCGGCCACCTTCCAACGATGCATGATGGTAATTTTCTCTAATTTTAATTAAAAAATTATGGAAATCTTTATGGATGATTTTTCTGTATTTGGATCTACTTATGATGATTGTCTTAACAATTTAAATCTAATTTTGCAGAGATGTGAAGAAACAAACCTTGTACTCAATTGGAAAAAATGTCACTTCATGGTTTGTGAGGGTATTGTGCTAGGTCACAAAATTTCTTTAGAAGGTATTGAGGTAGATCAAGTCAAGATAGAGGTTATTGAGAGAATGCTTCCACCAATCAATGTGAAAGGCATTCGCAGCTTTCTTGGACACGTGGGATTTTATCGACGGTTTATTAAGGATTTCTCCAAGATTGCTAAACCTTTATGTGAATTACTTGCAAAAGATGTTTCTTTTCACTTTAATGATGAGTGTTTACTTGCTTTTAATAGGTTGATAAAGGAACTTGTCTCCGCACCTATAATAGCATCACCGGACTGGAGCTTACCATTCGAATTGATGTGTGATGCAAGTGATTTTGCAGTTGGAGCTGTTCTTGGGCAAAAACATGATAAGCGACTTCATGTCATTTATTATGCGAGTAAAATATTGAATGAAACCCAAGTTAACTATGAAACAACAGAGAAGGAGTTGCTAGCAGTGATTTTTGCATTGGATAAGTTTAGATCGTGCTTAGTAGGATCTAAAGTTATCATTTATACCGACCATGTAGCACTCAAATATTTGTTAAATAAGAAAGATGCAAAATCTCGACTAATTCGATGGATTTTATTATTGCAGGAATTTGATTTAGAGATCAAAGATAAAAAAGGATCCGAGAACTTAGTCGCTGATCATCTTTCTCGACTGTAAAATATATCTCAAGAAAACCATTCATCCATTAAAGAAGAATTTTCAGATGAGTTTTTAATGACAATTTATAAGTCAACATGGTATGCTGATCTAGTTAACTTTGTAGTGGAGTGATACCAAGTGATTTGAATTCTCATCAAAGGAAAAAATTCTTAAATGATACTAAACATTATTTTTGAGAGGAACCATTCTTTTACAAATACTGTGCAGATGGAATAATTAGAAGATATGTTCCAGAAGAAGAGGTACATAGTATTCTAATGAATTGTCATACTTTTAAAACGGGAGGTCATTTTAGTACAACTAAAACTGTAGTAAAGATATGACAATCTGGATTTTATTGGCCTACTATGTACCGAGACACTAGAGATTGGGTTAAAAGTTGTGATCAATGCCAAAGAACCGGTAATATCTTAAGAAAGAATGAAATGCCTTTGACTACATATTTGGAAGTTGAGTTATTTGACGTTTGGGGTATTGATTTTATGGGACCATTTCCTAACTCATTTAATAATAAGTACATCCTTTTAACAGTTGATTATATCTCTAAATGGGTGGAGACCATTCCTTCACAAACTAATGATGCTAAAGTGGTACTTAAGTTCCTTAAACGGAACATATTTTGCAAGTTTGGAGTCCCAAAGGCAATAATAAGCGATGAAGGTAAGCATTTTTGTAATAAAATGATTGATACCTTGTTGCTTAAATATGGATGCAAGCATAAAAAATCACTCCCTTATCATCCTCAATCCAATGGCTAAGCGGAATTGGCCAACCGGGAAATTAAAAGAATTTTGGAAAAAATTGTCAATCGATCGAGAAAAGATTGGTCAAACAAGCTTGAAGATGCTTTATGGGCGTATAGAACGGCATTTAAAACGCCATTGGGAATGTCTCCATATAAGCTTGTTTATGGGAAAGCATGTCATTTACCTGTAGAAATAGAACATAAAGCTTATTGGGCCATTAAGGCTATTAATTTTGATTTTAAATATGCAGGTGAAAAGAGAATGCTCGATTTGAATGAATTGGAAGAATTGTGATTGATTTTGTATGAGAATGCCAAGATTTACAAAGAAAAAGTGAAGTTTTGGCATGACAAACATATTCTTCCTAAACATTTTGAAGAAGGGCAAAAGGTGTTATTGTTTAACTCAAGACTTAAATTATTCCCTAAAAAGCTTAAGTCTCGATGGCCCAGGCCATTTGAAGTGGTTCATATGTTTCCTTATAGAGTAGTGGCAATAAAAGGAGAAAATGGTACCCCATTCAAAGTAAATGGTCAAAGATTGAAATCTTATTTAGCTGGAGAAAAGGTTCCTAAAGGAGTGATTTACTCCTTAGGAAACGCAATGGAGAGTTAAAGAAGCTATAGGAGAGTCGAGCTTAACGACTGTAAACAAAGCGCTTGTTGGGAGGCAACCCAATAATAATATTATAGGTGTGTGTTTTTATGTGTTTCTTACATTTTGGTGAGATTTTATTGACTAATTAGATATATTTCACTTGTTTGTAGGAGGTATCGGAGTTTCATCATCCATTTTGGAGGTACAATTGAAGAACAAGTGTAAAAAGGGAGGTTTTCTTACCAAAATTGTGCTTTAAGTGTTTAGAATTACCATTCATATATGCATTGTGTATTTCAAGTATATTCAAGTGAGTTTTGGTGATAACATGTTATAAATGCTCATGGACTCATTTGATGTGCATTTGATGCCCAAAAGTGCCATTTTGGTGTAAAAGTGTAAAAATGAGCAAAGAACCTCACCCCTCGATTTTCAATGAAGATGTGTTTGATGTGTTTTGAGAGGTTAGATATTGAATTTTTGGTATATTACATGTGCGTGGGAGGTTGGAATAGATAGAAAGTCTATCCAAAGCGTAATTTGGAATTGGCCGGAAAAGGGAGAAAAAGTTTGAAAAATTGCAGTTTCTGCAATTAGTGCAAAGAAATACAGATCTGAGCGCGAATCATAATTGCCCAGACGGATCCGACCATGGATCCTTTGACCGAGCTCGAATCCAAAAATTTTCAGAAATATTCGAGGGCTCGTCTGTGCTTCTGGCGGTGCGGATCCTAACCCTGTAGGATCCGAGGGCTTCCAGAATCGATCCGAGCTCGGATCGGTTCGCGAATATATCAGAACCGGAGCCTCCTTTTTGCACTTTTCAAACTCCTTCTTCCCTCTTCTCACCGAAACCCTACCCCTCTTTCACCAATCTTCTAGTTCATCCGTTTATTCTCCAATCGTTCACCTCAAAATCATTTTCCAACATCTTGTGATCATAAACCCTCAAAGATTTCATTTGAAAAACATCAATTTGGGGTATTTCAATTGTTAAAACCGAAATGAGGGCCGAACTGAAATCTTCAAATTTGGAGCGAATTTGGACTGTTTTCTTCCTCATTTTTGCAACAATATCTTCTTCTATCATCACTCTACACATTTGAGGTAACAATTTTGTAACTTCCTTTGAGATTTTATATTTCCTATTTTTGCATTTTTCTAGTTTTTGGACATATTCTAATAATTGCTTATATGTTGAAAATTTTGTTATAAATGTGTTACATTATACTAGAATATGTTGTTACTACTATTTTTATGCTTAGTTTTGAGAGAATTGTGGATTTGGTATTATTTTGTAGAATTTTCTTCTCAAATTTTAGGTTAATGCACATGTTGAAACTTTTGCTTGAGCATTCCTTGTTCTTAGAGATAATTGGCACTCATAAACAAAAGTTGCAGCTCATTAGTTGGTACTTTGGTGATAATATGTATAGTTCAATCTTCCAAATCTTATTGGTGTTATTGGTGCTTTGGCCATAATGTATCATTGAAGACATTCTTGTCAAATTGGTTGGACAAGTTATTATCCTCTATGTTTTCTCATGATATTGTTAGTTTGAGATTCTACTATATTGTTGAATTATGTATCAATTCTCAAAAGATTGGACTTTTTAATTAAAGCCTAACTGAAATATGATGTTTAATCGTTGAAAATGGAATATTCAAGCCATCTGTTCAGAGTATGGATTGAAATTGATACTATACATGTGCATTTGTATTTGAAGTGGTTTTAGTAGGAACTTTGATTGTTTTTGGGTAAAAGTTGGTAGGAAGTTTTGCCCTGTTTCAAGAGGAAACTCTGTCGAAATTTTCCTAAATTCTTATTTAACATGTGTGAGCAAGTCTATACTATTTCTAATGAACGATCATCTTGTTTTTATATAGGTACTATGGCTCGCACAAGGAGGGCTCGTATTCGTACTCCTACAACATTTTCAAACGAGGAACACACTCCCTTACATGAAGAGTCGCCTGAGGAAGAATCTCCTTCGCCTGAGGCACCACCTCGGTCTAGCCGAAAGACCGCATCCACTAGCCACGACAAGCCGCTTTCAGCTTATAACACCACTAGATTCACATCACTTGAGAATCAACAGTGGTACGAAGCAGGCTTAGATAAAGAAATTATCATTGAAAAGCACCTGGCACCGAAGGTGAATGCGCACTACCACATTTCTATGGCATTCAAGAGACTCGGATGAGAGAACATCTTTCAATTGCCCAAGCACTACTACCCCAATCTGGTCCGAGAGTCCTACGCCAATGTGGAAAACAAACAGAGTCACAGTGGCAACCTCATCGTCTCCTGGGTTCGAGGAAAGAGAGTGGCTCTTAATTGGGACACAGTTGCAAAAATCGTCAAACTTAAAGATGAAAGAGTTGATGTTAAACTGACCAAAGAGTTCAAGGCACGCGACCCTTGGCAGGTGGGAGAAGCGGTAGCACGCCTAAAGGGTCAATATAGGGAGCGATAAAGTTCGAAGAAGCTCACTGTATATGCTGACTCCTTCGAGCATAGGTACCACTTGATCTTCTATCTCTTCGCCTTCAATGTGGTGCCCAAAAGGAGTGGAAAGTTGGAGCTCCGTAATAGTGACCTCTACTTCTTGGATAAGATGATGCATGGTATGGGTGAGCAGTTGACTGGTATTCCTTTGCCTAGCATCATCATCAGTTACATGCGGACCACAGCTCGCATAAGGGCCGGCGAGACTTGCTTTGGATTCCCTCGGCTGCTATTCCTCATTTTTGAGAAGCTCAAGGTTTCTCTTGGAACCGAGCGAGCCATTAACACTAGGTCCTCCGACGAGGTCAGTGTCTCGATACTCAAATCTTTGAGTATCTCTACAGATTTTGGAACTGCTCTGGTCCAAGACACTGGAGAAGCTTCGACTTCTGCTCAGCCTCCACCTCACACTGAACCACAAGCAGAAGCTCAAGAGATGGAGGTACAGCAGACTCTTCCTCCTCCTGTTCCATGACCATCACCTTCGCCGCGATCCTTAATGCCATTTGCTGTATGGAGACGCGAGTCATTGAGCGCATTGACCAGACCGAGCGGATGATGACAGAGCGACTCGACAGACATGATCGCCGTCTTCGTGCGATCGAGGATCATTTTCATATCCGCCGGTCACTTACTCCGACGCCTCAGCAAGAGGAGGGACATATTGGTACATCACAGGGTCCTCATGGAACTAAGGAAGCAGTAGACCCTCGTTCTGAGCAGCCATGAAGATTTTTAGCTGATTACATCTTTTATTGCTTTATTTTTCTTTTATTGTGTTCGGTTTAAACTTTGTAGTTTTCATTTTGGATTCTCTTGTGCTACTCATGGTTTTTCGTACTCTTTTGTTTCATTGTGGGTAGAATTTGGATGATCGTGACAATTAATGGCTTCAAATTGAATCACCACTTATTTTGAGGGAAGTTTCAGTTTCTATTACCTTCTTCACAATGAGGACATTGTTAAATTTAAGTGTGGGGGAGGGATTACTTTATCTTATGGGGATTGTGTCTTGAAATGCATGATTTGAGTTGTCTATGACATAAAAATGTTGGAATTTTATTTGAAAATGTTGTATTGTGGTTAATTTTTTTGAAATTGAGGTTGTTGATAGGGAGTTTTGTCCATTTTTATGGGAAAACTTTGTCAAAATTTTTCTAAAATATTTTTCAATATTTCAAGTTAATGGCCAAAATGTTCAATTTTAACTGCCTAATTCTTCCATTGGATAAAATGTTATATGTATTTTGGGAAAGATTAGTCCTTATTTGACTTGGAATTAGTCATTATGCATTTAGGATTTTTATATTTTAGAAAGTATATTTGGTTAAATAAGGAAAATTATGCTTAGAATTTTGCACGTTTAATGATATTTCTCATTTTTACTTAATTTTATAAGTAAGTGATTGATATAGTCAAGACAAGGCCAGATTCTTCCTTTAATTATGCTTAAAGGGAAAAGAAATAAAATTATTGTTAAAAAAAAGAAAAAAAAATATAAATATATATATTGATATTATTTTCTACTCCAATGATTCACATACTGAGTAACTGGGGGTTGGCATTTACAAATGTCGACATTCGCGTAGAAAGGTATTGGAATTAATAGTATGCTTAGCAATTTGAATAAGTGAAATGTTGAGAAACCGGAAATCTTCACCTAAAAGTGTCGATTTTCTCGTAAAAAGACATTTATACTATTTAAGTAAAATGAAGTATGAATAAATCCCTCTTAGTTATGAAAATTTTGATGGTTATGGGATGAGGAAGGCCATAAAAATGACTCTGTGATTTACTTATTTGTAGAATTAGGATAAAACGAGAGATTGAGTTGAATTTTTTGAAATTAAGGTATAATTATTTTTATTTAATTGAATATTATGAGTATTTAATGTAATCTGAGAAATGGCACAATGATTGGTTTCTAGGTTTTGAGGAATTAAATTTGACAAAAGTATATATATTGTTTTATCTCTTGGATTATTGAAGTAAGTTTTGTACAAATTGCTTGAGGACAAGCAATGATTCAAGTGTGGGGAAATTTGATAAGGGAATATTTAACGTGTATTTTGTACAATTTTGGCATGAACTTTTGGTATGTTTTGAGAAGATTAAAGCCATTTTTGAACTCTATTGGTGATAATTACTTAAATATTGTTTAAGTGTTCAAAACTTGATCAATGAGTGGATTAATGCATTAATTTTGTGAAATTATGAACGATATCGATGTATGAAATTCATGCATGAGCTGAAAGAAGTATAAGGATTGTCCAGAGGATAAAGTACACAAGAAGTTAGGAGCAAAAATGAAGAAAAAGGAAAAGAAGTGAAAAACTGAAAAATACCTCGGATCCGTGAGAATAAGGGGTGATCCGAGCCCTCGTCTGTACTTCTGGAGCAGTGTATCCGAGTACAAACGATCCAAGCTCGGATCCATCAGAGAAAGGATCCTCGGATCCATATTCAACCCTCAGATCCGAGGCTCGGATCTGTCTCTCTCTTCAGCAAGTGGCACAGCCGTTTTCCTTTACATTTCTTACAACTTTTACAGCTATTTTGAGGGACAGAAATCGGTGGCACATGCTTCTGCAACAAAAGAGAAGACCAAATGAGTTGTAGACAAAAGGAAACATCAAATCTTTGACTTCTTTTTACAAAATCTGAGTGAAGGAAATTATGAAGTGAGAGGAGTAGACTTTCTACCACCTTTTATGCAGAGACACAAGGGAGGAGCTGGAGGACCATACGTAGCTAGTTTTCCCTCTTGTAACTAGTTTCTCTCTAGCTAAGAGTTCTTGAAGAAACATTTGGAATTTTCACTTGTAATCATCTTGTACAAGAACATAGCAAAAATTGGAGGGCTTGACCATCAATTGGCTAAGTTTTCTTTTATCTTTCTTGAACTTGTACTTTATGATATTTTGCATTAATAAACTTGTGAGTTTGATTTTTATCTCATTCATGAGTAGCTAATTTTCTTTATCTAGGGAGTAGATGAAACTTATGGCTAAATAATATGAATTGAATGTGATTTACACTAGTTATATCTTGTATTAACTTGTCTACTTGTGTAGTTATGATTACTTGTTATTGATTGATCACCAATAGCATGTTTATAGTTGTTATTGTTCAATGAGAATTGGTAGTAGCAATGGAAAAACATGAGTAGAGTTTAAATTGTATGTTCATGAAAATAGAGATACACTTAAGTGGATTACTTAGCATTTCATGAAAGAAAACTGAGGGGTATTAGTATTTCACCATGAAAATAGAGAAAACTAAAACTACTCTAGGCTATTTCATCATGAGAATGAGACTTGGTAATTTTAAAAATGAATCTCTGGTTAAACAAGAATAATAACAAGAGGTAAATCCATTCATTTGTGTTGTTTATGCCATAAGTGAAATCTACATCCCTAGAGTCTTTCTTGAGTGAAATTTCTCCATTTGAATTTAGCATTTGTTAAACTAGATTTGTGTATCAGATTTGTAGACTATAGCAATATATTTTCTCTGCTCAAATTTATTATAAGTCTAAATAATAGAGAAAAATAAGGGTCTAGTACTTGTTTAATTTGCTCCTTGTGGGATCGACCCGATACATACCCTACATTACAGTTTCGGCCTGTATACTTGCAGCTAACGGGTATAAAAATCGGATCTAAACTTGCATTAATATAAAAATCCCGTCAATTGCAAAGCCGTTTGAACTTAATCTCTAGGAGACCAAACTCTGATACCAATTGTAAGAATCGAAGACAACCTAAGAGGGGGTGAACTAGGTAATTTAAAATCCAATCAAGTTATGAGACACTTTTTGGCTCAATGTGAAATATACCCTTTTTTCTAGATGACCTCTTAATGGAACAATAAACAAGAAAGCAAGATTGATTGTGAGTAGAAGAGATGAGCAATTTATATTTGCAAAACAGTAAGTAGTAGGGAAAGAATATCAAACCGAATTTCAAACTCCCCTTGAGCTTGAATGTTACTTTACAGAGTAAGTTTCTTCAAATTGATCAATTATAACCAATTTTTGTGTACAAAGGAAGGATCACTTCCTCCTTACCCCAAGCTACATTTGGTCAAGTTAGAAAGTTTTACTATCACTCGGATAACCCTCACAAAGCTATACTATTGAAGTAATTTTCTCACACAAGAAAAGTTTCTACAAAATTCACACAACTAATAGTACAAAACTTCTTTGAAGAGTATTTTCTGGCTAAAACTACTCTTGATCTTTCATATCTCAATTTGCAAAAGTTCTCTGAAAGTTGTTGGCTATGCACTATTTATATGAGACCAAAAATTGTCCCATTAATATTTTTAACGGATAGAAGGCAGCTGAAGAGTCAACTAGCCATTGGGTGTGTCGGACGTCCGGTACAACCTTTTTTTGCGTCCGACAATAGGCAGTGATCTTGAGGATACTTCTTTAACTCTTTCGGATGTCCGGTGTCTTTGATATTTGCTTCTGAAGGCAGTTGAGAAATCTTCTTTAGTCCTTTCGAACGTCCGGAGCTTCCTAAGCTTTGCGTCCGAAGTGCCGCAAAGTTTATCGGATGTCCAGTGCTCTGATATTCTGCATTCGATCAAGGTCAGTGAGTTAGGAGGAATGTTTTATTTCTTTCGGACGTCTTGTGGTGGAGTTCTTCAAGCGTCCGAAGTTGCGCAATGATTGTCGGACGTCCGATCTAGTTTTCACGAGCGTCCGACAGCTTTCAGTACTCTTTGTTTCTTTCAATTGTACTCAGTCTTTGAACCTGATTTGCTTCATTACTGAAAAGATCCTTGAGAAAATATTAGTAACGTCCATTTGTTTTGTAAACATTAAAAGTTAGGGACTTAGATTAACAAAACTGAGTGAGGACTTGAATTTTGATGAAAAACTATGACGAAAAGTGGTTGTGGCTAATGGCTACACCATTAGCATGTATCCAAAAGCTATTGGTGCCACATTCTTGCTTGGAAAATAAGATGAAGAAAAAAATATAAGGGATGCTTTTCTCTTTTTTCATTGATTTTTTTTATTTTTCTCCTAAAGACGTATCTAATTTATTTCCAACAAAAATATTAGTAGAAATGAATCAAATGGCTAAAAATATGTGTTTTTCACTTGTAAGGAATGAAAAATCATTATTGCATATTTGATGGACATAAAATGTACAAAAATAATATGAGGGACGGAAAATCATTATTTTATAGGTGAAATGTGTAAAAGGTATCAAACCAATATGTGAAGGACTAGTTAGACTTTCAATTTTATGCTAATTGAGTCGAGTTCAAGTCGAATTCGGCTCAAGTAACTTGAATATTTTACTTATAAATTTCAATTTTATGCTAATCGAATCATGTACGAATCAAATTTTAAAGTTTACTGAATATAAAATGTTGTTCAAGTTTAGTTTAATTAACTTGACAAGTTAAGTTCAAACAAACTCTTGCTAAATGAATTCGAAGCATCAAATAGCTTTGGTTGGTCTAATTGTGGTTTGGGAATAGAAACATTAATTGTTTAATACAATGGGCAAGTAGTGTTTGGACCTAATTCCCAAATTGGGTGTGTGTACCTATGGGTTTATCAATTCGCAAACATATGACTTAGTAAGTGTTGTTACTTAACCAACTCGTTTTGGGTGAGTTGACCACCAGATCAAAGGTAAAGTGTAAGCTTGATTGCAACTCAGGGATTCAAATTTCAGCACTTGTAGTAAAATCTAAAGGATGTGCATTATTCGATCTAGAGGTAAGAACCATTCCCTCTAACCCCCTTTGATCCAGTTAAACCGTCCCTTAGATAGGTTAGGTAGGAATAGAAGTAAGAGTAGTTTATAAATTGCCGATTGAAAAATGAATGCACCATTGCCACATTCCACTCTCCTTTCGTGATCTACACTAGACGACATACATAGGATCAAGTGTGTCAATAATTGATGCAATTCTTATGTAATTAACATCATGATATATCTAATTAAGGCCAAAGCATGTGATATAAAATCTTGGAGGTAATCTAAAATTGAATAAATATCATGGGGCTATCTATAACATATTGGAAATATGTGTTTATTAAACTAAAATTTTTAGTCTTTCTTCTACACAATCCATAGACAAAAAAATTGAGAAGTGGGCTTCACAATTGGTTTTTTTTTTTGGTCAAAGATATTTTTTTATTGGAAAAATTTTGACAAAGTTTCCCCTTATAAATAGACGAAACTCCCTGCCAACAAACCCAAATACAAGAAAATTATCCACATGGTAGTAAGTTACTACATTGTAACTCAACGACAGTTTGAAGACAATTTAATAAAACTGCATGGTTAAAACAGAATGTGACGGCCAACCAAATAAGGCTCAACTGCAGAATTTTGAACTGGGCTTTTCATCCACACTGAACACATTTTCTAATTGAAGGCAGGCCTATTCTATCTAAGCGAAACGCCCCATGAGCTTTCATAGGGAGGTCCACAAGCTGATGATATGTTGTATTGAAACTTTGATCACATCTCACGTTTGCTAAAAAATCGGCAACTTGATTACTTTCCCGAAAGCAATGAGAAATTGCAACAAAATTTGTTGACCTTGGTCGATCAATCCTTGGTTTTGATGATTAACAAACCAAAATGTAGATTTGGGCTAATGTTTTTATGTGAGCAATTTGTTAGAACAGATTCTTGTGGCACAAAAGAAAAAGCAAAAACAGGGCACTCATGTCGGACGTCCGAAAGGAAGCTATCGGACGTCCGAAAGGATGAAGAACATCAAGAAGGAAACTCTGTCGGACGCTCGTGAAGAAGCATCGGACGTCCGGAAGGATCGGACGCACGCCTCGGACGCACATCGATCGCATCGGACGTACGAGAAATTTCGTAAAGATTTGATGACTCTCGGATGACGTTCGGACGCAGGGTTCGGACGTCCGACAGGCCAACGGCTAGTTTTGACAGCATTTAATATTTGACCGTTGGAGAGCCTTTTGGAGCCATTTCTTACCTTCTATAAACACCCCAAAGCACAAGAAGACAAGGGACTTTTGCCAACACAAAATACAAGCTTACAAGTGAGATTTTTGAGTAGAAAGATTCTTTGTTGGTTGTATAAGGGGTTGGGAAAGTTGGGTTGTGAGGTTGCTCAAGTGAAGGTTACTCTCTAAGAGGAGTAAAACCTTGGTGAAGGTGAACCTATCACTTGAAGTGGTAAAACCTTGGTGAAGGTTGCCTCATTTGTATAAAATAGTTCTTAATTGGGTGAGTGATCTTTCAAGTGTAGGTTGTTGAGGGTTAACTAGAATAGTTGTAAAACTCCTTGGCTCAACCAAAGAGTGTTTGGGGTGAGGAAGGAGTGAGCCTTCACTTGTACATCTTGGTTAGCATCGCCATCTATTGAAGAGGCTATTGGATTGATATTTGATTTGCATTTCTTATCTTTTCTCTTTAATTAAGTTTTCTTTATTGTGCTTAAATTTGATATATCTTTGTGCATCATTGTGAAATTGTTTGTACTCATTTGGTTGCATCGGGGCTTACAATTGGTATCAGAGCTTGGTCTCTTTTGATCAAGCTTAACCGCTTAGAGTAAAGATCATGGCAACCATAAAAGTTTCCTTTTTAGAAGGGCAATCTATTGATAGACCACATATGTTTAATGGTTCTCATTTTAGCATATGGAAACAAAGAATGATGATTTTCTTACAATCCGTTTATATTGAATTATGGTATGTGGTAGAAGATGGTCCTTATGAAGCTAGAATAGTTGACTCTACCACTAATTTGAGTAGATTAAAGACTAGACAAGAATTGAATGAAAAAGACAAGAGATACCTTTCTTTGAATGCCAAGGCCATGTGTATATTGTACAATGCATTAGATGTAAATGAATCTAATAGGATTAAAGGTTGTAAATCAGCTAAAGATATTTGGGATAAATTGTGTGAATTTCATGAAGGTAACCAAGATATTAAAGAACAAAAGAAATCTTTACTTGTTTCTCAATATGAATTTTTTAAAATGCATCCTCTTGAAAATGTTGATAAGATGTGTAGTAGATTTTGTGACATTATTCAAGATCTTAAATTGCTTGAAAAAGAATATTCTTTGGGTGAGAAAAATAGAAAGATTTTGAATGCCTTGCCAAAAGAATGGAAAAATAAAATAAATGCTATAGAAGAGGCAAAGGATTTAAATTCTATGTCCATTGAATCTCTTGTGAATTCTCTAATCTCTAATGAATTAAAGCTCAAATCCAAAATGCAAGAGAAAGAAAATGCAAGAATGTATAAGAGAGGCATAGCTTTCAAAGCATCTCAAGTGAGGGATAACTCATCCTTCATGGGTAGTGAAAACATGGAAGTGGACAATGATATAACTCCTCTCTTCAAAAGTCTCAAGAAGATCTTCAACAAGAGAAGTTCAAGAGGAGATTGCAAAATTACATGGGATGAATGCAATTCAAAAGAAGGAAAAGAAGAGTTGGCCCAAATGGCACTAATGGCCTTTGGAGAAGATGAGGTAAATTCTTATCACTCTTCTAGTGATGAAGATAATAGTATGCGATTTCTTATGATTAAGATGCATAAAAAGTTGAGAGAATCTTATGCTAAAAATAAAGATTTGAAAACAAAAATAAATGCTTTGTTGAAAGAAAACTCCAATCTTTTTCAAGAAAACAAATGTTTGAAAAAGGAAAATGATGATTTGAAGAAATGTAAAATGGCTTTTGATTGCAAAAATAATTTGAAAAAGAAGTTGGAAGAGAAAACAAAGTTTTATGAAAAAATGTTGGAGGAACAAAATTTGTTAAAGAAAAGAATTAATGACTTGAACGAGTTTCTCCAAAATGAAAAAGAAAAGTTTTCTCAAACAAAAGAAAGAAAATCTTTTCAAGGCACAAATAAGTTTGCTATGATAAGAGGTAAGAAAATTAGTTGCATTAAATCCACCTATGTGCAAAATACTTCTATCATGTGTCACTTTTGTTGCAAATTTGGACATATGCAAAATGATTGCTATGTAAAGAAAAATATGAGAAAAGGCATGAAATCCATGTGGATTGCTAGATCATGTCGTATTAACTCCCAAGGACCCTATAAAGAAAGGGTACCAAATGAAATTTCTCATATTTAGGTACATCATGAAGATTTGATCCAAGAAGTGCTAAATGGTTGTAAGTACTTTTGAAAATTTTGATATTCAATATGGTCTTGATTTGAAAAATAAAGGGGGAGTTTGTTTTTTTTTTGATTGATGCCAAAAGGGGGAGTAGGATTTATTGAAATTTCTTTGTATGTTGGCACTTTCTAAGGGGGAGCTTTAATTGAACTTATTTGATAAAAGAAATCTTCATTTTGTTTGTCATCATCAAAAAGGGGGAGATTGTTGACCTTGGTCGATCAATCCTTGGTTTTGATGATTAACAAACCAAAATGTAGATTTGGGCTAATGTTTTTATGTGAGTAATTTGTTAGAACAGATTCTTGTGGCATAAAAGAAGAAGCAAAAACAGGGCACTCATGTCGGACGCTATCGGACGTCCGAAAGAATGAAGAACATCAAGAAGGAAACTCTGTCGGACGCTCGTGAGGAAGCATCGGACGTCCGGAAGGATCGGACGCACGCCTCGGACGCACATCGATCGCATCGGACGTCCGAGAAATTTCGCAAAGATTTGATGACTCTCTGCCTACGTTCGGACGCAGGGTTCGGACGTCCGACAGGTGGTTCGGACGTCCGACAGGCACCTGTCGGACGTCCGACAGACCAACGGCTAGTTTTGACAGCATTTAATATTTGACCGTTGGAGAGCCTTTTGGAGCCATTTCTCACCTTCTATAAAAACCCCAAAGCACAAGAAGACAAGGGACTTTTGCCAACACAAAATACAAGCTTACAAGTGAGATTTTTGAGTAGAAAGATTCTTTGTTGGTTGTATAAGGGGTTGGGAAAGTTGGGTTGTGAGGTTGCTCAAGTGAAGGTTACTCTCTAGGATGAGTAAAACCTTGGTGAAGGTGAACCTATCACTTGAAGTGGTAAAACCTTGGTGAAGGTTGCCTCATTTGTATAAAATAGTTCTTAATTGGGTGAGTGATCTTTCAAGTGTAGGTTGTTGAGGGTTAACTAAAATAGTTGTAAAACTTCTTGGCTCAACCAAAGAGTGTTTGGGGTGAGGAAGGAGTGAGCCTTCACTTGTACATCTTGGTTAGCATCGCCATCTATTGAAGAGGCTATTGGATTAATATTTGGTTTACATTTCTTATCTTTTCTCTTTAATTAAGTTTTCTTTATTGTGCTTAAATTTGATATATCTTTGTGCATCATTGTGAAATTGTTTGTACTCATTTGGTTGCATCGGGGCTTACAAAATTAGACGAAAACTTTAGAAGGTTTTTAACCTCTATATAAATACTCCATGGATAGCTAGATCCCTACTTTAGGATGTGAACAAGAACCAACGAATCCATTTCAATGTGCAAGTTAACATAGCCACGAGAGAGACACAACTTAACCCCAAAGAGAAGAGGGCGTGCCTCAGCTTGAATGCTGGTTACATTCCCAAAAAAAGAGGAGAAAGCGAGCAAGAAATTTCCTCCATCATCACGCAAAACCCCACCACCACCTACCCTCCCTGGGTTACCCCTTGAATAGCCATTAGTATTAAGTTTAATTACACCCAAGAGTGGCCGACACCGCCTTACAATCATAAATAAAACTTTCTTATGAATATAAGAGAGCGAAGAATAAAACTCCATCCATGTTGAGGAAGTGAATGGGTACCCAAGGAATTGCAACTTAAAGAGGTCCTTCACATTGTCAAAAACAAACTCAGAGATAGTGATGTGAGAAAGAAGTTTCCCTTCAAAACGTGCCGAATTTCTGGACTTCCAAATATTCCAACAAATCAGAGAAGGTATAATAAAATGAACAAATGCAATGAAACCATTTCTTGGTGCGCTATACCACCAACCTGCAATATATGCCCGAACCGAGCCACCTGAATTAAGCACACCTGAAGCAGAGCCAAAGAAATTCCAAACTGAAACTACTACCTGTCCACTACAAAAGACATGGTCCAAAGTCTCACCATTAGCCTGGACACAACAGAAACACTTTGATGGGCTCGAAATTCCAAGTTTGCATAACGTGGAGTCCATGGGTAATCGATTTCGCAACAAGCGAAGAAGAAAAACATACACTTTAGAAGGAATTCGTGGGTGCCAGACTTTTGAGAACATAAATGACCTTTGCTTATGTGATTGCACCAGGTTAAAAGCTGAGCTCAGCATGAAAACTCCAGATTGAGAAGGAGCCCATATCATTAAATCTTCCACACCATTCTCAATTTGAGGGAGAGAGAAAATTCGGATGTCGTTGATAATAAATGGAGGTACCCACAAACCCAGCAACTAAAAATTCCACCTGCCATCCACTAAAAAATCAGACACCTTGTGATCCGAAACACTCCCTAATCGCATAGCCAAAGCCCCAGAACCTAACCAATTATCAAACCAGAAATTAGAGTCCCCAGAGTGGATAATGAAAGTTATATATTGTTCAGCAATGTTCCGAACATGTAACATCCTAATCCACGTATAAGAGGCCCCTTCCGAACGAACAACCATACCTGGGTGCACATTTGAATAGTATTTGGCCATCATAAAATTAGCTCAAAGAGACGCATTTTGTCGAAACCTCCACCATAGCTTAATAGAAAAGGCAATAAAAACATCATCCAGTGATCTAAAACCAAGCCCACCCTCCTCTTTTGGAGCACAGAGATCATTCCAACGAATCCAATGGTATTTTAAACCACCCTCATCTGAACCCCAAAAGAAATTAGCAAACAAATGCTCGAGAGTAGCAAATACAGATTTTGGAGGTAACACAGTAGCTAGCAAATGCAATGGAAGCGAGGACAGTACATGTTTAATAAGTACAACCTTACCTCCTAGTGACAACAAACGATTTTTCCAAGAAGCAATCATAGCAGCCACCGTCGTGATCAAATTCTGGAAATTAGCCTTCTTACGTCTCCCCACCATTAGAGGACAACCAAGATAGCTAGAAGGAAATTCGTTAGGAAAAAAGCCCGTTATGCTCTGAATTAATACCTTCCTTGGCCGGGATAGTTGCGGGTGAACCATGAAATAACTCTTTGAGGCATTTATTCTCTGGCCCGAAACATGTTCATGCTTTTTTAGTGTTTCCATTAACAACTTCAGGGATACTGTTGAGGCACTAGAAAAAATAAGAATATCATCTGCATACCCCAAGTGACTAACTAGAGGACATCCTCGAGGAACCTTGAAACCATTAAAGCGTGGATGTAGCAGAAGTTGATTCAATAGCCGTGAAAGCACCTCTGCACCTACAATAAACAAAGAAGAAGACAAAGGATCCCCTTGACGAAGCCCCCGAGAAGATGGGAAAAAAAATGGATTAGATATAAGATGCCAAACCATATCAATATATCTTTCGCCAAACCCAAAAGCACGTAACACATTAATCAAAAAAAATCAAAGAAACCCTATCATAACCTTTGGTCATATCCAATTTGAGAGCAACATTTCCTCTCCTATTCTTCTTACCAATACCCATAATAATTTCTTGGGCAAGTAAGAAATTATCAGATATAAACCTACCACAAACAAATCCACTTTGATTTGGAGAGATAATTTTAGGGAGCAACTGTGATAACCTATCAGCCAAGAGACGTGAAAACACCTTATTTATAAAATTGCATAAACTAATAGGACGTAAGTGAGAAAAATATTTTGGGTTCTTCACCTTGGGAATTAACAGCAATAACGTCGCTGTCACTTTTTTTGGCAACTCAGCACCACAAAAAAAACTAACAACAGCGTTATACAAATCTTGAGCAACTATATCCCAAGCAAAAGTGAAAAACTTTCCAGTATAACCATCAGGACCAACCGCACTATCATCATCCATATCAGAAACCACCCGCCGCACATCTTCCATTGTAGGAATTTTTTTCTAACTTAGCATTATCAGCTGGCTGAATTAATTTTGGGATAACAGAAGATAAATCCCAAGAAGATGTAGCCTCGGCTGAAAATAAAGAAGAAAAAAATTTGACGGCTTCCTACCCTATGTTAGCTTCAGAAGAAAGCTAGTTTCCTCCCTCATCTTGGACTCGGTGAATAACCGATTGTAATCTCTTCTGCATTATGACTGAATGAAAAAATTTAGTATTTTTATCTCCTAAATCTAACCAACGGACCCTTGCTTTTTGCTTCCAGAAGCTTTCTTCCACTATCAAACTCTGACGAAACTTCGCCTGGGCTCTTCGTAAAGATTCCTGAGTACTAACCGCGAACTCGTGCATATTCAACTATGTTTCTATTTATGCAAAACTACCAAAAAATGTTTAGATGTGTACAGAAATTTAAGTATTCATGATAAGATAGCTAAACATCGTGTTATAGTTTCAATTTCTATATTATCTTTGACATAGTTGGACAACATTGTAAAATAAATTTTATAGATTGAAAAAATTTCATGAAGTAAATAAATAATTGAAGAAAATTATGAGAATAGAATTGTAACTATTAAATTATGAGAATAGAATTGTAATTATTAACTAGAAATTTAAATCATGCTCAATTACTAATTATTGATGAAGTGGGTGTATCATATGGAAAAATATTACGTTGGATACCTATTGTTTGGAAAAATTATTTATTTTGACACTATAATATTTTTTATAATGTGATATATGTGACATAAAAAGGTAATTGAAAAGGTAAAATTATGATTAAAAACATGTTTAAGATGCAAGTAAAATAATTATTTCAAATATTGTATATCTAAACACTCTCATGTTTCTTGTTATGGTTGGTGGTGCCTATCATCTTTGTTGAACCTTTAGTATATATACCAAGTATATATTACTTTGATTTGAAAACTTTTGTGCGTTATAATACTTAAAAGATTCTCTTTCTCTCTAGAACTCTTTTAGTCAAATAATCTCCTTCATCGATCTATGGGAGAAAAACCAAATTTGGTCTTTCATCATGGGAGAGAGCCCTTTATCTAGTTTTTAGTTTCCTTTATTTAAATAAATTTATTCCTAAAGTTTCCTAATGAAATATTCTTCTCAGGCTAAAATTTTCGAATAAGAGTTTTATTCTCTCCTAAATTCTGCTAGTGAGAGTTTTATTTTCTATCTTAGTTTTTTCATTGTATGAATTTTTTATTTTTGTTATTTTTTTGTGAAATTTTGAGATTTTGTGATTTAGCTTTTCATATCTATAATTTCTCTATTGTTGTCAGATCTAAATTTCGTTTGGGATTCAAACTAGTTTTAACTAGATCTGACTGTCAGAAAACATACATAGATATATTGAATCACAATGATTCATTCAAATAGAAGATATGTAGAAGCATTAATGTTATTTATTTGTATTGATTTATTATATTTATTGATTTCAAATCTCTATGTATTTGTATCATGTTTGTTTTTGATGTATTTTTTTCCAATAGTTCAGATTTATTAAATAAAATGATCTTTTCTATCAAAAAATATTTAAAAGATTAATGGCACTGGCAGTTATAGAAATTATTCCAATATAGAACATAGTGTTGATCTCTATTTTGGTGCTTAATACCAAACTTATGTAGGTACCACACTAGTTTTTATATGGAAAAAAGGACAATCAAAGTCAGAATCTTAAATTTGGAGACAAGTAACTTGAATATAGATATTTTATTGGCAAACATAATAAGGAGGTTTTGAGCTCAAACTTAGCTACAACGTGTATTTTGATTTAAATTTAAGTAATCTGTAAGATCACAATATGAGTGCACGACCATATGATCTCACAACAACAATACAATCTGAAAATGATCCTAATTATCCCACGAAGTTTTTATGGAATTTAGATCATGTGCCAGATCCCACAATTGGATAATCTAGTCTCATTTATAAAGGAGGATTTCTTGACATAATAGAGCACTTAGTAATTGGAGATCATCCCACTAGGATAATTATAGTTACATAATACATGATAGGGTTTAGGACCATATGTGCCCAAGCTTAACCAGTTTGTGAAGACTAAATGCCATAAAAAGTTTAGATATTTAAAAAATTCAAAAAATTAGAATAAAAAATCTCCCTAATTGTTCTCTATCATTAAATTAGGCTAAATCTATTTTTTTTAGAATTTTTCTAATCATATAATCCTAATAATTTAGTCTCTTAAAATTAGACCGTGAGTTGAAAACTTGGAATTTGTTGTTCAGGGAAAAGTTGACTTTTTACCCATTAAAAATTTGGCATTGAAACTATTTTTATTGAATCCAAACAAGGGTACTTCCTTATTCATATTTACTTAAATGATATTATATGAAACTAAGTTCTGAATGCCGATAATCTGAAGTAAATACAGTTTATTCAAACCTCAAGTACTCAAATACAATTAGTCAATCAAAACCTTTTACCACGTGTCCAGCCACTTGTCTTTTATTTGCCATTTGTCAGGTCATATGGCCTTTCATCTATCACATGTCACCTTGTGATGACATTTGTCAACCAGCACAATACATGTGATACTGAGGTGACACGTGTCGTCACCATATTCTTTCGATGCTGACTCATCTTTTCATGAATGACTATAAATAGCCCCCTTCTCATTTGTACATCAAAATTTAGGAGCATTTACCTACACTTATGAGAGGGTAAGAAAGTAATCTCGGAACAGAAAGGATAAGAGTGTCCTAACAGATATGATGAGTGTCCTAAAAGATATCAAGAGGTGGCCATAATAAAAAAATAGTGTTAGAAAAAGGTCAACCTTATCTAATACTAAGAATATCCAAGTGAGTGCCTATTCACATTCATGTAGATATTTGTTGTGTCCATATAAATATTATAATGCCCAAATATTGTTGTATTATAAGAATATAGTCTAAGATCTACACTCCATACAATAATTATGTTTAAACCAAATCAAGTGAAATTTAAAATTACTACTCTTGTATGTCTAAATATCACCATAATGCATGCCCTTATTTTGTTGAAGTGATGAATGACCATAAATGATTAATGTACGATTATTATATAAAATACATGATGATTGTACTTGATCATTGAATTAGTCAACAACTAATTTGAGTCATTTGTCGATTGTGCATTTTATTGCATCAAAAAATACTCATAAACATATCTTGCGAAAAGATGATATCGTGATTGCACGTATTTGACTGTATCAGTTGTGTACTTTATTGGACTGGTACAAGTGGTTATTTAGTATTGTGCCTTGATCCATCGTGTTGATCTTGATCCCTATCTTTTGATGTTTACAAAACAAATGGATGATACTAATATCTTTTCAAGATATATTTTCAGTTATGAAGTCATTTGATTCCATGAACAAGTGCAATTGAAAGAAGACAAAGTATGCTGAAGCTGTCGGACGCTCAAGAAGTCAGGATCGGACGTTCGATAATCATTGCGCAACTTCGGACGCAGAAAACCAGCCTACCGGACGTCCGAAAGAATTGAAGAAAATTTCTCTAACTCTCTGCCTGCTGTCGGACGCATAAAACAGGGCTATCGGATGTCCGACACTCCAAGTACTAGTTGACTTTTCAGCTACTTTCTATCCGTTGGAAGCATTAATGGGGCACTTTCTTGGTCTTATATAAATAGTGGTTGGTCAGATATTTCAAACAACTTTGGCACACTGAAAATACAAAAGATCTAGAGTGATTTTAGTGAGAAAATACTCTTCAAAGAAAATTTGTAGTCTTAGTGGTGTGAGGTTCATGTAAGCTTTTCATTTGTAAGTGAATACTTCGTGAGTGTAACTCTGTGAGGGTTGTCCTGAGGGATAGTAAAACGTCCTGGCTTGACCGAGTGGAGTTCGGGGTAAGGAGGAGGTGAACCTTCCTTTGTACACAAGAGTGATTGTAATTCATCAACTTGAAGTAGCTTGTTTCAATTAATCTACAAGCTCAAGAGGAGTTGGGTAGTTAATTGGTTTGCAATCCTTTCCTTTTTATTTACTTACTGTTACATTTGTGATCTTTGCATTGTTTATGTCTTTCACTTGGTTGTCTTCGATCCTTACACATCGATATTGCACACACTGATTTATGTACAAGTGGTTATATTGCACACACTGATTTATAATCCAGCAATACTTAGATAGGAAGTTGTCCATTTATTAGGTTGGCAGTGAAAGGCACTTTTGAAATTGACCTATTGATTAGCAGTAAAAGGTTGAGCTCACGGTGGTGGTACAAAGTGGAACTAGATCATCACCAACAATTAATGTCGTATCCTTTATTGTATTGTGATTTATTTATATATTTTCCTTTGCTTGTCACGTATTATTTATATAAGGTTTGTCTATATAGTTAAAACTTAAGCACATGGGTCTCACTAATCTATGTTAATTCACCTTAATATTAACAGCTTTTGTAGATGCTGATTTGGATGTTGAGATGCGATAAGGTGACTAGCAATTAGTAGATTGAGTTTTTGTTGGATCTCATGTAAAAAGACTAGGAGAGAAGAGTGTTTGGTTTGTTCTGCTACAGTGTGTTGTACCATTTCTATTGTAAAATATAATAAAGAACTTATATTTCAACAAATAAACTATTAGTCAAGCGAGTCCTGACGAGAGTTAACCAGTCCATTATTAGTGAAACCTTGTTAGGAGGTGAAGTTAGGGTATGATAATCAGTGGTATCAGAACTTAGGTTTTATAAAAATTAGATATAAAAAGATCTTGGTAAAGGAAACTTTGCATTAGGATAGAGATGAATACCTAGATTTAATTGTTCATTTTGCTTCCTCAACTTTTTTAGCTACTTGACAGTGACTTTGAAAATTATCTGATTGCAGTAATTGACCCTGATCAACTTATCCATTATTAGAATAGGACCCAGAAGAAGATCGATATGAGAACGAGGTAGATATCGATAATTACATTTAGAACTTATCTTTTAAATAGGGGTGCCAGAATGATCATCTATTCCTGGGCTAGCCCCTAACCAGCCTTAAGAACACCATGTGACCACAGAACGACAATAGACACTATGTTATCTTTTACCCTAAGAGAAGAGACAAAGCATCTTATAGAGAAGCAGAGAGAGCAGGATGCTTAAAATGGTAGAGAAAATTCTTAAACTATTATGAAAAAAAAAGTTATTCTACAAGGGGGGTTATTTTAAAAGGCGGGTCTAGGAATGTCATCCTCGCATTTGTGAAATGCGAGTTCTCAGACTTCACATATCACAAATGCGAGGTCAGCCTCTGAAAAAAAAATAAAAATGAGGTAGCTGTACCTCCCATTTTGGAAATGCGAGTTTGCATTCGTAAAATGCGAGAAAACAAACAGCCGGCATAAATTGGAACAAAACCATCTCCATCCAGCTCAATCTCTCTTCTCTTTTGCTGAGCTAGACACCAGTTGAAGCTTCCAAGGTCGGCAGACGAAAATCCAAAGAGGCGCATCTTCCTCGTCGGAATTGGAGGCCGCCATTGTAGAGCTTTGAGCAAATTTCGAAGCTTCCAAGAATTGCTCCTTCCGAACCCATCAGAAATAGCATAAAAGGTATGAATTTCTGTTGCAAAGTCAGATTCTTATGCATTTTCTATTTAGTTAAAACTTGAATGTGATGCAAAGTTTAGATTTGATATCAAATTTGGATGTAAATATCATGTGGGTTGTGCTATTTTGTTGCAATTTTTCTAGGTAATTAAGTGGTAAATTTGGATTCATTATTATGGGTTGGGCAAATCAGTGGTGGACAGAATCACGCACAAATAATAATACGCGACCACACAATACGCAATATCATGGTCGCGTATTGTGTGTCGCGTTTTCTTCGTATTGGCCGCGGATTGTAATACGCGGCCACCAATACTCGAACTTGTGGTCACGTATTGTGGTCACGTTTTACAATTTCTGTAGTTTTTCAATTCACGTTTCACTGTGGTCGTGGATTTTAAATGTTGTTCCATCCATTTGTCGTGGTACCCTTACTTTCTTAGCCTTTCTGTGGTATCTTATTGGTACTAAGTGCTTTTTTAATATGATATTACTAGCTCCTGTATCTAGAGAAAATTCTAAAATTGTGATGAAAAAAAAATATTCTACAAGGGGACAATTTTTGAAGTTAGTTCTAGCATTAGGGTCTTCGCAATTGTGAATTGCGAGTTCATAGACATCGCATTTCATAAATGCGAGGTTAGTGTTTCCGGAAAAAATGAGAAATGTTTTGGGAGAAAGTAAAAAGGACAAATATGCAGACTACATCATTTGTTTATTAATTTGTACCTTAAACGTACATGCAAAATGATAAATATGTCCATTGTACCCCTTTTTAACTTCTAAAAATGTAGGGATTGTCATTTGTTACATAGTCTAGTACTACTAATTCTAATTTATTTTTTCCAAAATAGGAATTGTTTTCGCACATATGTCTATAGAAAGACCTCTGCGAGTGTCTCTTTATTGGGGAGGTAAAATACACTATGAGGATGGGTCAATTTGTTACTTGCCTCGTACCTCTAACCGTACATTCTCATTACGAAATAGAATTGGATATGATGAACTGTGGATAGAATTTATCAATATATGGGGGTCGATAGGGGGTTGTTCAAGTTGAATTTATTTCTCCGCTAACCTTGTGGTCGTAGCTCATATAATGTCTCTCCAGTGGTGGATGATGAAACTCTAGAGATAATGTATGATGTATGGAAAGAAATTGTTTCATACATCGCCGAACTTTATATCAAGAAGGAGGAAATAGTCCAAAATCCTCGAGTCAGTAGCACAATCATTCCACCAACTACTAATTTTGGACCGATAATGTCGCTTGTCCATGCATGCACGGATCCAACAAGGTTTCGATCGTACTCTAGTACAGTAGTACCAGAGACAGCATCGATATCACAATTGCCACATGGGGATTGTGTTAGGGACTCGGTAGAGCCACGACTCACATTAGGCTCAAGGACGGATGTTGAATCTGTTGAAGGCCTTGACTCGATTCAAAGTTTTAGAAATCCAGAATTGCCAAATCATGTTACTTGTTATGGCTTCGATTCCACTGCTGGTCCAAGTCACCGTAACACATTCCTAGATGATGATTCAGAGCATGATATAGAAGATGTAGAAGAATCTGAGTTGGTAGATGTGTCAAGCAGTGACTCAGATGGCGAAAATGAACGACGTGGAGTCCACCAGGATCTCGAGAACTAATAGCCCTTTGATGCATCTGACAACCTCTCATATGCTCCATGAGAATTCAAATTCTTCTCTAACCTTGGAAACATAGATGATGACGACCAACTCACTGATGAAAGTGGGTTGGAGCGCATTGTGACATTCAATGAGGAGAATAATAATATACGTCTCCATATGAGATTTGAGAGTAAACAACAGCTTAGCAGGGCTATTAGAATATGGTTTATCAATCATAATAAGGAGTTTAGGATTGTTGAGAGCAAGAGTAACATCTGGGTTGTCAAATGTAAATCTGCACTTGAAAGGATCACTATCACTGCAGTCGACTCATCGTATCCTCCATGCGACTGATGTGTCCGAGCGGTGAAAAAAAAGACACATGAATTGTGACAAATAACCAAATGGGTGAACGACCACAATTGTCTAGGTGATTTGATGAGTAATAGCAATGCTAGCCTTACATCTGCGGTTATTGCTAGACACATAGTTCATAGCATTAAAGATAATCCTGGGTATAAAGTAAAGAATATAGTAAGTCATGTTAAGGAAGTTCTGAAGGTGGATGTTTCTTATAAATAGGCTTGGTACGGCAGACGTAAAGCTATTGAACTTGTATTTGGTTCTTGGGATTCCAATTTTGCTAAACAACCAAAATATGTTGATGCACTTATGCAATCAAATCAGGGATCTGTGATCAGGTGGTTACACCATTCTGATAGTACGGATCAAGTGAAGACATTTAAGTATGTCTTCTGGGCTTTTGAAACGGCTATTGATGCATTTCACATGTGTCGATCGATTATATGTGTTGATGGCACTCATTTGCGTGGCGAATATAGTATGTCTTCTGGGCTTTTGAAACGGCTATTGATGCATTTCACATGTGTCGATCGATTATATGTGTTGATGGCACTCATTTGCGTGGCGAATATAAAGGTAAACTACTTGTTACAGTTACGCAAGATGCCAACAACCAAATTATTCTGATAGCCTATGCCATTGTCGACGAAGAGACTATTTCCAGTTGGTCTTGGTTCATGGAGCAATTTAGATACCATATGACCCGTGATCGGTATCCTATTTGTGTCATTTCAGATCGGCATAATGGTATCATTCATGCCATGACACGTTGTGACTATTGGCAAGAACCTTTGACCTTTCATAGGTTTCGCCTACGACATGTTAGGAGTAACCTAATGACTCACTTCAAAAGCTTGCATCTTAAAAGGCTGTGTTGGGCAATGGGAAGAGCCGGACAATTGCGTAAGTGACGGGCATTCAAACGAGAATTAAGGAGCATGTTTCCCGACGCATGGACTTATTTGTCTAACATTGGAACCGAAAAGTGGTGTCTAACACATGACAGTGACAATCATTAGGGTATTCTTACAACCAACATATCCGAAAGTTATAACAATATACTTAGAGGAGCATGTCATTTGCCTATCCGGGCTTGTATTGATATGACATTCCATCGGACAGTTGAGTTGTTAAAACTAGAAGAGAGGATACCAGACATTGCCGTAATCCATTTCCTCCAAAGATATAGTGACGGTTTAAGAATGCGGATCAGAAAGCGGGACTCCACAGGGTTGTTGAGTTCGATGACTCATCCGGGGTGTATAAAGTTGTGACTGGCCGACGTGTGGATGGCAAAGGGGATAATACACAAACGATCAAATATTTTGAAAAAAACATGCTCCTGTGATAAGTGGCAGTGCTATAGACTTCCATGTTCGCACGTGATGGCCGTGTGTAGGCATCGAGAGGATAATCCGGGAGCGCTTGTAGATCCCCAGTTTACAAAAAGACATTGGTTGGTGTAGTATTCAGGAAGGTTTAACCATTTGCCACATCCTGATACTTGGCTCCAACCAGATTGGAAGTTACAGGCAGATAGAAGTAAATATGTTACACGTCGGGCCGGAAGGGTACGAGTTAGAAGAATTCGGAATGAGATGGATGAGAGAGACCCAGAGGAACCAAGAAGATGTACAAATTGTCATCAGTCGGGTCACAATAGAAGAAATTGTCCTAATTTTAGAGTTTGAATTCGCATTTTAGACAGGGGATCCATTGTACTCCTACATTTTGGGTGGCATTATGGAGTTAGAATATTTTATATGATACATTTTGTTGATATATTTTCATGATATTATATTTTTGATTTATTTTGAGCAACTTCGCATATCTAAAGTCGATATAGTATGAATTGTTAAAGAGCTCCTATTCTATTATTCAAATACGTGTAGTCTTATGTATTACTTATGCAACTTGCAGCTATTGTTTTCGGTATGGCAAATATTCCTATACAGCCAGACCTGCATCCAGGCCCATTTGTGTATGATATTATCTTAGCAGGTACAGCACACCGGGCACATTCTATATTTCACGGGCATATTTTGGGTGATTAGCTTGATGTTAGACGATGTGATAGGGGTTTTTGGGAGCATACACCTATCCTTGAAACTATTCGGCATTATATTCGATTGGTGGGTTTTGAAGGGATATTAGAATGTGGATATATTATACTTGATCATGCCTTGATCACTAGTTTAGTGGAGCGATGGCGGCCCGAGACTCATACATTTCATCTCCCCGTTGGAGAGACTACGGTTACGTTACATGATGTAGAGGTCCTGTGGAGCTTGTGCGTGAGTTTTATGCTAATATCATTAACAAGGCGAAGCATAGTGGTGAAACGGTGGAGTCCTTTGTTCGAGGAAAACGCATCGTCTTGTCAAGGCAGAGGTTAGCAGCAATATTGGGATGTGCTGACGAAGGTCCTGCAGTGAATTTGAAAAAGGGCTTCGTCGCTCCAAACAAAAGATGGGATCCGACACATGCTATGGCAAGGTTTGATCTTCAGTACCAACTTTTTCGTTCATCGAGGAAGGAGACGATTGTTGCTATAGTTTTTAATGCCAAACATCGCCTTATTGTCTATATGATAGCGCACAATGTAATTCCCAAGAAAACGGGCCATAGCGAGGTCAGGAAGAGTGATATATACTTCTTGGACTATATGTTCTATAACCGGGACACCTCTTATGCTCAGATTTCGTTGCCAAATATCATCATCAGCTATATACGGTCAACGGTGAGACGTCGCACTACTTCTTTCAAGCTGGCATTCCCTTGACTACTCACATTGGTGTTTGAACGGATAGGGGTTAATCTAACTGGAGCTGAGCGACAAGTTGTCAGACCCCGTACCGAATTATCTTTTACCTTGCTACGGAACATGGGCATCGACGTGGCTGCTTTCCTTCCACTTATGGAGCGGCGTTCTAAAGCAAGGCATGGTGGAGATGATGCTGGTCCATCCACCTCTGCACCTCCACCACCTCCTCCCGTGCGTCATCGTCAACCCAACTGGCCACAGCTTTTCAATACCTTGGAAGATATTCAGTTTGACTTGCAGAGGATGGACACTCGCTTGGCACGTATAGAGAATCATTTAGGCATTCCTCCACCTTTATCTCAGGGTGGTGGTGCAGATGAAGATGGCGATTGAAGCTGCTCCGGTGGAATCACTATCTTATTTGTGCATGGATTTGCTTGCATTTTGTTTTTAATCTATGGAATGTTCGATGCTTTTTAGAGCCACATTTTACTTTTTCTGTTTTTTAATTTACTAAAGACTTGTGCTTTGGCGGTGGTTTGTGATTTTTGGCTGATCTGGATCTCGGCATTGCACTACAAAATGTTTGGTACTTTTAGTAGTTTTATGTTTAATATTTGGAGAAGTTGTTGGAAATATTGCTTAGATTACATGTTGTCTATTTTAGGTTTGTTGGCAGGGAGTTTAGTCCACTTTTAAGGAGAGACTCTGTCAAAATTTTTTCAAAAAATAATTAAATCTATATATGTATATATTTATTGATCATAATAAATTACAATAAACAAAAATTTTTTTTGTCAAATATCTAAGTTGGTGAAATAAATATATGTGGTTTGCTCTCATCTTTTTTCGATTAATTTGGAAATGATTATTATGTTGGATCTTTATTTTTTGCATTTATAGCAAAGTATATCTTGTAATCTATAAGATAAATAATCACGTAATAATCATTTCATAAAGGGTTAAATGCAAAAAACCCCTACAAACTATATATCCAATTGCAGTTTATCCCCTAAACTATAATAATAGGCATTTTGCCCCCTTGAATAATATGTTTGGAAAAATTTACCTCTTTTAATTTAAGCATTGTTATTTTTCCTTTTAAATTCTTCATTTTTTTCTTTAAACATTGTTTAAATAAGTAGACTAGATTAGTCAACATTTGTTTATTTCTTAATTTTGTATGTCAATATTTTATAAAAAAAATCTATGGAATACAAGATTTTTTATCCAAATGTTGAAGTCAATGTCATTTAAGAAATTGAAATTTTCCAATATATAATAACAAAATAGAGAAATTGATTAATCAATTATTAGTAGTATCAATAACAAAAAAATAAACTACTATTGTTGTTTATTCTTATTTTTTATTTCACTACAAATAACAATTGCTAACTTTTCTTTTTTATGTGGTATACAATATGTTACTTTTATTATAAGTAGTTGAGTAACTACGAACTCTTAATCAGTTTATAGGTACTTAAATTATTGAATTACTAGATTAATACACTTTACAAAAATTGTTGAATTACTAGATTAATACACTTTACAATATAAGCTATATATATTTTGTAATAACAAAGAGTTTATGACAAATTATTATGAATGAATTTAACAAATGAATAAATTAAAAAAGTAGTTTAAAAATATTAAAATTTTTTATGTAAGTCTTTTCACATCAGGGAGCGACATTGGCTAGTTCCACGAGAGAAGGAGAACAAAAAGAAAATAAAAAGAAAAATTGAAAAAAGCTAATAGAGAAAAAAAAAAAGAAAGGATTTAAGATAGTAGGGGTAATGTTGTCCAAACATATCACCCAAGGGGGCAAAATGCCTATTATTATAGTTTAGGGGGTAAAATGCAACTGGGTATATAGTTTGTGGGGTTTTTTGCATTTAACCCTTTGATAAATAATCATTTCGCAAATGCGAGGTACTCAATCTGAACACAAAGCCACAGCTTGTTTCCAACTGTATAAAGAACTATACATGTATTTATTTCATTACAAAATTTTTTAATAATAAAATTAGGTGTTTGTGGCTGTATAATTATCAAATCTTTTAATCTATAAGAAATATAACTTTTTTGTTATTTATATTCAAAGAATTACTAGTACATAAAATTTTAAACTGAGAGCTCACATTTGCTAACTTCTAACTCGTGTGAGTTTTCAAATAAAAAGGATTTATTCCTCTATGATAAATGTCAATGAAAAAACAAAAATTATTGTGTGCTCCTAATTAAAAAAAAACCAAAATTTGAATATAATTTTCTAGGAATTCGCATTTATCGGAGCTAATTTATAGTAAAGCCAAAATCCTACTAGTTTGGTTAAGATTTATTGCTCCAAATTATTATCAAATATTGATGGCAATATTATGGGATTTTTTTTTCCAATTCCCATGAATTTAGAGCCTTAACCACTAAAATTTGTAGACGCTTTCATTGCAAATTGTAAATCATTTTATAATTTGCAATGAAATCATTTATATTGAGTAAATGGCATTACAACTGAAGCAAAAAGAAAAATCATGGCAAAATATGGATTCAGGTTCTTTGAAATATACCTTGCATTCCTTAGATGCGAGGTCTTTTTTCTTTTTCTTTTTCTTTTTTTGAATTCGGTGGCTGAAAAATTCAGGGAGAATTCGCATTCAGCAAATGCGATCTCAATGAACTTGCATTTGCAAAATGCGAACATCCCTTTTACAGAACCACAAACACTAAATGCCCCCTTTGTAGAATTTTTTTAAAACTCATCATAATATTAAAAATTTCTCTAAAATGGTAATGTCAGTCAATTGAAAAGGAATGGTGCATTTCTTGAGGAAAGTGATCTCACGGAAGGTGAATTGTGTAGGAACTAGGTTCCCTAAAGAAGTATGCATGAGCAAATGTCGTTTGAGGAAAATGAGGAAAAGGATTTGTCTTCAGCCTGAAAACGATAACCTCAAATAATAAGAGGTCTTACCGAAAGGTGAAATGTTCTAGATATGGTTGAGATGGGGTAACCCGGGTAAGTGGGACCCTTTCTGACTTATAAAGTAGTGGCACTTGGTAAGTGATAAAAAAACAAGTGAATGAACATATCCAACAGCATTAAATTGATAAAGTATGACCAAAGATGATAAGGAGGTAAGGTAATCTCTCACCTTGATCAGAGGTTAGTGCCAGTCTACTTGCAGTACAGCACCAAGCTGAAAAAACCTTTGCTTCTAACTTACAGACCATAATGCCCAATAATCAAAAGGAGAGTAAGATAATCCTTGAATTAACCCTTGATACTATCTAGGAGACATTATGTTATGTTCCTGCAAAAAGTGGTCCTGCACAGGGTAGGATTCAGCATGTATATCCACGGCTTAGCCAGTACGCAGATATGTTATAGATCCTTGAGTTGCTAGCACGGGCACTAAGTAAAACGTATAGATAAAATAAGCTTGAAGTATTTAAGATTCATAAAGAAAGAATGAGTTTTTTCCATATTTGATTTGTCTCTCCACATTTTTCTTAACAAGAATTGTACTGAAACCAACAATTTTTTCCTGCTGAAGAAAATCAAACCTCAGAGGTTTTTTAAAGCATCTAGAAAACCCATATTCCAACCCATATTTCACTTTCTTCACCAAGTCAATTAACAAATAACTTCAACAACAAAAAAAAAACACTAAAAGAACACGAAAAAAGAGTTACTAGAACCCCGTCATCAAGCTAAGAATAAAAATAGTAACAAAACAACCATAAAAAGGCACATTTGAATCCTAAAATCCAACATTCTCTAGCATCTGCATTTGAACAATGTAATCTATTGCAGGACGATCATTGAACCATATGCGGTGATAAAATCAGTTTATATAACAACTTTGAAATTGCATTGGAGCTTGACAAAGTAACAAACAACATACACTGGAACTGCCACTGAGCAGCTAACACGCATGCTGTAAAATTGGTATGCCATATCATAGTTTTGCTTCAGAAATTATGAAAGGCACATTTTTTAAGTAAATCCAAATAAACTATGAAGCAGCTAAAAGACAAATACCTCCAATGCTTTGTGAAAGATATGTGTGGCTCTATCCAACTGGGCCTGATCATCATTTCACACTTCTTATTCACATTGTCACTAAATGAAATTAGATCATTTTTAGACATGTTGTATCACTTTGTAATTAACATGTCTTAATCTATCATGCCACAAAGAATAAGAAGAATCAACAAAATAAAGAAAAACATAATCAATTTTATTGATACTCACTTTGAACATGTCATTACAATAGTAGTCTTTTCCAACAGATACGCCATTCTTGGACAATATCACTTTGTTGGCCTCTAGTACAGTTTTCAACCCTTTCTTGTTAAGATTATCAGCAAAGACAAGATTCTTTACAATATCCGGAACATGAAATACATTAGTGAGGATTAATTCTTACCAGAAGTGAATCGAATATTCACAACCTTTTTTTTATGCACTTTAATCCTTACACTATTTGCCATCACCACTTCATGTCCTTCAAGAATTTCATAATTCTTGAATTGACTTTTATCATTGCACACATGAATGGTTGCACCAATCCTTGAAAGAATTACGTGTGGCCATGTTCACTTTAGTCACCGTACCAAGTGAAATCATACAACGATTTCTGAAATTTTGTCAACAAAATTTGCGGTTGAAGCACCACTAGTCTTTTGTTTCTTGTCATACCTGCATTCAAATTTATAATGGCCTTTCTTGTCACAATTATAGCAATTTCTATTCTTCTTTCTATTGTCCTTAGAAATAATATTTATAGGTTTCTAACTTTTGAAATTGGAAGACTTTCTTTCATTCACAAAATTTACTTTAGACTCATCCTCCACTTTCACTTTAGATTCACCATTCACATCTTTCTTTTTGAAAATTTCTTGCATCCTCTTCAATTCTTAGATGTTTTAAAACATCATTTAAAGTTAAAATTTCAGAGGTATGAAGCAATTTCTTTTGATAGTCATTCCAACTAGGAGGCAACTTGGCAATAATAGCCCCTACTTGAAATGCTTTTGAAATTTCAACACTTAAATCATTGAGTTTTGAAACAATCACTTGCAAATTGTGAATTTGATCTAGAAGTGGAGAATTGTCTATAAATTTGAATTCAAAATATTTTTTTATAAGAAAATTATTTGAGCCTTTCTTTTGGTAGACATGTTCACGTTCAAGGGTAGTCCAAATCTCCTTTGGTGACTTGATGATTTTGAATAAATCATAGAGTATCTAACAAAATATTGAGGATGTGACCTCTACACACCACTTCATCTTCTTCATGCTTTTCCCTTTGTCTCTTCAAAACCTTTGAATCGTCATCCTTTAGAGATGGAATTTCTAGCAGATTCGGGTTCAACACATATACCACCTACAAGGCTGTCAGGAAGAAGATTATCTTATCCTTCCACAGATTGAAATTTGTTCCGATTCCATCCAAGCAGTCCAACTTGACAAAGTCTTGATTCATTACTTTGATAATAGATTTATGAGTAGATTCCATACCAAGCTCAAATAACACCTTAGGATTGTTGGAGAAAATAGGTATTACAAGTGTATGGAACTTATTACAGAGTTATTATAAGAATAATTTTAAGAACTTGACTAAACTAATTTGGTGAATTCAAGAGAGTTTCCAAGGTACGTGATCACTCTCTTTAATGTGTTATTTGTCCCCACTATCTTACTAACTGGGTTGAGATGGAAAATTACTCCTAAGGTACAATGGAAACGAAAACTAGCCCATAGCAAGTTTAAACTTAGTTTTCACAACAAAGGGATGCAAGAAGTTGGTTTTCCAAATCTAAAATACCTTAAACACAAGTTACCACAAGAGAGGTTTTTTTTTTTTTTTTTGTCAATCGGCACTTGTCTATCCTACATCTACTCATACTCATACTCCTACCCTAACCTATTCTAAGGGCGAGGGTTCCGGGGAACTGACGGAGATTGAACCATCAACGAACCAGACGAGTGTACAACGCACTCGTATGGATTTAAGCCACTTAAAGTGGCAAGGCACATATTGTGGCAAATGATGGGAGTGATTAAACTACCTCTATTTATAGGAAATACAAGAACAAAAGTACATGAACCTCACTTAAGGTCCATTGATTAATATAGTACACCAAGTTCATGAATTGATGAACTTGGAAAGATGCATCAATATATCTTCATTTAATATCTATTTATGAATCTAGTACACCAAGTACATGAATTGAATGGTTCCATTAGGTGTGTGCGAAATTGAAAAATACCGATTTACTAATCGAATTTGAATTGAATTCGAAATTTTCGAAATCAGTAAATCAGAAATCGGAACTGAATTTGGGTTTTCCGAATTCATATATTTCGAATTCGGTAATGGAGTTTTTCAAATTGAAATTTTTGATTTCTAATTGTGAATTCAAATACCGATTTTGATTTCAAATTCATTTTTAATATATATATATATATATATATATTTTATATGTATGTAATAAAAAATTTATATTATATAATATTATATAAAATTTATAAAATATTATATTATATTATATTATAAATTTTATATTATATAATAATATATAAATTTTTCCGAATTTGGGGAAATTAGAATTTAACGAATTTCGAATTGAATTCAGTATGAATTCGAATTTGGAATTGGTGAATTCGAAATCGAATTCGATCAGATTTTCTGATACCAAAATTTCGAAAAATTCCAAATTATCGATTTCGAATTTGATGTACACCCCTAGATTCCATAAATGAACTTGAAAAGATACACCAATGTACTAATGAATTATGTAGAAAATTCATGAATCAAACTTCTAGACATGAAATTGAAAGATCATGTCACAAGTCATGATCATTTTCATACTACAAACTAATTTCCAACATAAATCATATCTTTTTTGAATGAACAGGCTATATACCAAGGATAGAATGAGAAAGTGGGGATGTTTAAGTGGTAACACTGAATGTGTGTTGTGCAGTGGTGTGGAGGAATCGATGAATCGTATCTTTTTAAGATGTCCTATTTCAATTGTAATTTGGCAAAAAGTTCAAAAATAGTTTCAGTTTTCAGAGATCCCTTGCCATGGTCAATGGAATTGTCTTCGGTTTGCAAGCATTGGATGTCTACATCCTTTATTGATAAATTTTGAAAGCTTGCTCTAGCTATCTCTGTGTACTTCATCTAGAAAGCTGGGAATCGAGTGCTATTCCAAAATGAAAATGTATCTGCAGTGGTTATAGTAGGTCAGATTATTGATTCCATCTGGTATATTGGAGTCTCATGGAGAGATGTGCCAAAGATTCAAAAGAATTGGTCACTAATTAATTATTAAGTGGGGTATTTCCCATAAGCGTTTTGATAGAGTTTGATGAGTTGTATAGAATTTTGGGCTTTAAATAGCTGTAGAGATTCATTAATGTACATATAGAATGAATATGCTACTTCATTTATGCTTCAGTTCTCTATCAATAAAATTTTGCAATTTTACTTAAAAAAAAAAAAAAAAGAAGAAGAGAAATGGCACAAATGTTCTTAGTATAATAAGATCATGTCAAGTGTTATCCTTCTGATGCAGAATGGATATGGATATAGGTGTGTAAAGATGTTTAGTGAATTCCAATAAATCGAATTCCAGAATTGTTGGATTATTTAACCATTTGTATTACTATATTTAAGGCATAATTAAATGCATTAGCAGGAGTATGTGGTTGAAATTAGGAACTGCTAGCAACCAAAATTAAGTGTTAAAAGTGAAAATGCTGACAGCTTATAAAGTATTCAACCTCAATTTGAGTTCTTACACATTCTGGAAAATGACGAGATTTCTAGTTCTCCAAAGGTGATAGATAGTAGCAGCAAGAGCCATTTTCCGAATAGAGCCAACAAAAAATGTTAATTGAGATGGTGAATGAGCCGACCTTCTTCCACATTCTAAGCTTCAGCACATCTATATATCAAACATAGCCTCGTAACTTTTCCCCATACAATTGCTAAAAAGGACATTTGAAGCATAGGTGGCTGATAAATTTAGTCTCAACTCAACATAGAACACAAGTCATCCTTAGACATCAACTTTAAGTCTATTCGCAGTAGGTAGCAGTGTTTTGCATAAGAACCAAGTAAGAAGGCATGTCTAGGAATAGCTCTCATATGCCATACCATCATAAACCATCAACTATCCCTTGGCATGTTCTTAGTTGTTCCACTGCCGACTTAACTATGAATCTTTCAGATTTCCCATCTTTCCATTGAATTTTATATATCCCAAGATGAGGCAAGATATCCAGATCAGATTGTTGTAGCCTAAGTGCTTCTGAATTTAGTCTTCTGCCTCCTGGTCACAACCATTCACCATTCTTTAATGATGATATCAAACTGTAGGATCTCTTGTGCTACCAAAGGCAGTCAATAATCAAGGAGTAAAACTTTTACAGAGGACCATTTGGATGCCAATGATCATACCAAAATGAAGTTGCTTCCTTATCTGTGATCCTCGAATAAATCAAATTCCAGGCCACATCTCTGAGTGGGAGCATTTTCTTCCAGTTCCATGAGCAAAAGCTCCTACCTTTAAGAATCACTATATGTATCTAGATTATGTATAAGGATTCTTTCCTTTGAAAAAATATTCCAGATGTACTTCATGATGAAGCACGGTTCCATGTCTCAACTATAGTAATCCCAATCCACCCTTATCTTTAGGAACACTGAACCTTCCATCCAACGTTTACCATAGATTGACTCTTGTTTACTCCAGACAATAGGAAGGCAGCGAAAATAAAGATTTGGGCAGAATGAATGTGCTACCTCAATAAAGATGCGGCTATTAACTATTTATTGAACTAAATATAGTCTTCCGCAATAACTCAAGTGCCTAGATGCCCAGCACTGGATTTGAAATTCATCTTCTCCAAAATAAGTATGCAGCTAGTCCATGTTAGACGGGTAGAAATAAGGGAAATACCCAAGTATGTGACTGGCCACAGACCCTTGGGCACACCAACAAAATTACATAGCCTTATTGCAACCTCATCAATCACTCCGGCTAAGAACACATTGAACTTTTGTAAATTCTGCTTCAACCCTAACGAGTTCTCAATCTCATCAAGAGTTTTCGTGACTGTTTGCATAGCTTGCTTAGTAGCATCTGAAACCACAAATAGATCATCAGCAAAAATTAAGCAAGATAATTCAGCCCATGAGCTGTATAATATTCCCTTCCGGTAATTGAGAGAAAACCTCCATTACTAATAGGAATAAATAAGGAGATATTACACCTCCTTGCCTCTCTCCCCTTCAACTTTCAAAATTCCCTGCTATGGTTCCATTCATGTTTAGTCCAATCAATACACTATACTCGAAAATTCATAAGCCTTGCATGAATAAGAATTCCCAATCAATAGTGTTGTAGGCCTTCATGATGTCTATCATGATTGCACACCTGGGTCATCCTCCATCTCTATGGTAGTTATGCACTAAATCATGCATCAACATGATGTTTTCTGAAATCAAATGCCCCTTGAGGAATGCATTCTGATTCTAACCGATCAAGCTAGGAAAACCCTGTTCAAAAGATCAGTGATGCCCTTCGAAAAGATATTATGCAGCACATTGCAACATGCAATGAGTCTATAATCCTTCATTTTAGAATCTTGCTGGGTCTTTAGTATCAAGGTAATAAGAGTCTATTTAGCGATTGATACATTTAATAATTAGCCAAACAAAATCTCATAGCACGATATACCTCTTCAACCATGAGTGACCAATTCATTGTGTAGAACTGTACAGTATAGCCATTCAGCCCTGGCGCAGTTTCATTCTTCATGCTAAATATGGCTGCTTTAATCTCATCATTTGTCACTTATCTGCTCAGCAATTTTCCCCTCACCTTTAGTAATTTTTTTTTTTTTTTACTAATGGCTTCAACTTCTACTCTTTATCAATAAGATCATGTTGATTAGCAAACAACTTCTTGAAAATTACAAAAATTTACATTTCACTCTTTCACAGTTACTCAACTTTGTACACTCTTCAATTAACAAAGAAAGTAGTCTATCTTTGCCTAATGATTCAATACTTTGGCAAAGTTTTCTTGTCACCATCCTCCGTTCACCTTGCCCTTATCTTTAAAGAACTGTTCTCCAGCAGTCAGGAGTTCTACATAGGATAGGAGATACTTTCCTTTCAACATTCTGCAAATCGCTGTTATGAGTTTGTTGCTGCAACAAGGACTAGGTAGCTATTAACAGATCCCTAGCTTGGTTTATTCTACCACTTAGATTATTGTAAAACTTATTGTTAAAAGTTCTAAGATCACCTTTCAATCTTTTCAATGTCAAACAGAAAGCACTCATGGGGTTTGTTGGATCGCCCATGCATGAGCTGAAGTACTCAAACTCTGTGCTGTTTTTAAAGCTCATGAAACTTGAACGGTTTTCGACCATAATCCACTCCGACAAGTTTCACCAGTGATGGACAGTGCTCAGAACATGATGGTGGAAGAAATTCCAGTCATATGTATAAAATATTAGAATCATTTCCATTGTCCAAAACCTTGTCCAACTCAATATACTGCCTGTCCTCATCATCATGCTTATTGCAACATGTCAGGAAATACCTCGAAACTGGGCTTCCTTCTACATCAATCTCCTGTAGACAATCATTAAATTCATCCACGGCACCATAATCAAATGTCTCATTGCTAAATTTTTTCGAACATTTCCTAATTACGTTGATATGCCCAGGAATTATCCCAGGCATGTCAGCATAGTTTGCAACTGTCTCCCTTAATTAACTCCATAATTTCCTTCTTTCTTCAACATCATTTGAGGTAGAAATTAAAGTCAGCAAGCATACTCCCCAAAGTTGATGATTCACTGTATAAGAGATGGCTTGTGAATGTCTTGACACCAATGAGCAGTGCTCCTCGTCGCGTTTCCAACATATCCAAACTCTAACTACTCTATTTCTAAACTTCACTTTATTCTCTATAATACCAAATATATCAGTATGCAAACTATTTACGTGATATTTACTAGCTACAGGTTTCGCAGGGTCATTTAGGCCCCATATATTCCAACAACTTTATGTTCATTTTTTAACAATGGCAATAGGATCTTTATCCCGTCAGAATTTATTTAAAATGCTTAATATACAGCAAATTAGATAACAACACAAAAAGGTCCATCAGTTGATCGAAGATTGAAAACAAAAACTACAATACAAGGCTTCAAAATAAATTGTAAAAAAAAAACCATAAAAATAGTAAAAAAAAAGTCTTGACGTTTTGACTTTTTCTAAAGGATGTGCAATAGATACTCATTAACACTCTTAAATCACACCCAACTTTTTATATACTAGTTTTTTCAGCTCGCGTGAGGATGCCCTGAGTCTATGTTAATCAATATCAAATGAAGGCAAGTGGATTAATGTAAAATGTTTATATATTAATACATGATAGTTGTCAAATAAATGTGGAGAATTTGACTTTATGTAAATTGAATATTGCTGTTACTCATTTACTCATTTGATTTGTAATTTTCTCTTAGATAGTCAGTCAATACCTTAAAATCTTTGTGAATTCTTGATACTATAAATAAATGATGCATTCATTTGAAATGTACAATTACATACAAATATCATAAATATGGTGATGCTGATCACTTTTAAAATTATGCACACACTATTTGCATCTAGTCAAGAATGAAATAAGTTTAAACAAGTAAAACCCTTCTTGAAACTTATTGTGAATAAACACAATGGTGATACCAATAATTTAAAAGAACAATCATCACATTTCTACGCAATAAAAAATGTCAAGAAATTGAGAATTATTCATGATGTAGTAAAACGAATATGCTTCTAGTAATTGTAGTAAAAAATATCATATTGACAGGTGTAGTTTTTTGTAGTAATCTTTCCAATAAAACGTGTCTTCCCAAACTTCTTGCACTCATTGCAACAATTTTTGGGTGTAGTACGTAGATCATCATCATCATTTTTCTTCTTTGCATCTCTTTTTTTGTGCAGAGACCATTAATCAATGACGATGAACTTTTCCTTCTTTTCTTTTGTCAAGCATTCTTTGAAGTAGAACAAATTATAGTAATCTTGAGACATGCAACATGTAGTATATTTTACCTTATAACCTTAATAGCTAATTGGACCTTAACTACCATTTGAATCCCGTGAGGATGCCTGGATTTCCGCTTGAATTTGCTACGAAATATCTAAGTATTTGATTGGACTTGTTGCCAATTTCTGATACATTTGTGGGAATGCATTAGTAGGAGAATTACTTAGGAAGTACTAAACAATAGCTAGGAACAACCTGGAGAAATATATCATACTCAGATTCACTGCAATGTATTACCCCTATTTTCGCAAATGCAAAGCAATAGTATCCCTGCATCTACAGCTAATCTTAGTAGGGACCATTCAATATTGATTTATAAATGACCAAACTACTTATTCGATTATCCACCAAACTGAATAGCTCCTATTCATAGCTTTCTATCTCACTGGTTTTTTGGAGGAAACTACTTATTGATCTTATTTCGGAGAAGATTTGGAATTCAGAGACCTTATTCACTGCATGAGGTAGTCTTTTAAACCTTTGCCACTTTTTTGTATGTATTTTTCCTCAAAGTTTTTGTGGTACTTGCATGATTAGGAAATTAAACTATACTTTGATGAAAAAAACATGTGGCTTTGACCTACAGTATGTCAAAATCGCAAGCAATTGATAGATAGTATTCAATTTCTGGTTTCTTTATATATTTGGCTTGCAGATTTTTCTTGCTAAGCAGACCCAGAATTCTTGTACTTGTGCTTCAAACTTTACTGTTGTTGTAGTCAAGCAATGGTAATTTATGTGAAAAATCACCTAATTTTTTAGAGGATTGCTAATTGATTCCATTCTTGGTACTCTAGCCTTTTATTGTGGTCCTATAGTTCGACATATTAGTTTTCAGAAGGAAACAACAATCCTCAAAAGGTTTGTATCTAATTGTAATTTTAAGGGATAGCTGGATAATCCTTCTTCTTATCTTTAAACCCATGAGTGGGTTATGGAACGAGCAAAATTTTGGTCCCCCCCTCCCCGGGCCTACTTCTGGCATGATATATCAACATAGAGACGATATTGCCCGTCTCCTTGCATTCTTCTCTGTATACGCTTCTTCTAAGTTTGCATATTTCCGTCGGCAACCCATTAAAAAAGCTCAGCTATACATAAATAAGAAGATTTCAATAAAAATGCATACCCAATCAAATTAGTAGTAGAAGGCAATTAATAAACAAATGAAAGATAGTTGTACGTCTAATATGCCAGTAAGAATCCATAACATATTCATTAACATGGCTCACTGAACTATTATAATCATGTAAACACTTCGACTCATTAAGCCTTTCAGTACAAGGACAAAACCACGGAAAGGTAGAAATAAACCACAGAGCTCACCTTGTAAAATCAGACAATGAAACCTTTCAATTGGGAAGAAGGGTTGCCTGTGAGGGAAAAAGAAATACAAAAAAGTGGCAAAGGTTTAAGCACAGAATGGTGCGTAAAAAATCAGGAAAACCAAATACGTGCATGGCATATCTTTAGAGCTGTTTATAAACCACAGAGCTCACCTTGCAAAATCAGACAATGAAAGCTTTCAATTGGGAAAAAGGGTTGCCTGTGAGGGAAAAAGAAATACGAAAAAGTGACAAAGGTTTAAGAACAGAATGGTGCGTAAAAAATCAGGAAAATCGAATACATGCATGGCATATCTTTAGAGCTGTTTATCTTTAGAATTGGGATTTCCACAGGCTAGTGGATACACAAGTGCACCGTAAGAAAAAGCAAATGATATAATCATGGAAGCATAGAATAGTGGGCTGTGGGAAGAGAAGATTACACCACTACAAGAAATTTGACCTTTAGTGACAATCTATTCTTGTCACAAAAAAGTAAAAAGTCATCACTAATGGATTTTACTGACAACTTTTCGGTCGTCACAGGGTCGTCACTGAATGCCCGTCGGTAAAAGTATACACTGATGACTTAAAAGTCGTCAGTGAATAAAGAGCTTTTGTGACAACTTTTCTCATCAATAAATGCTTTAAGTTTAGTGACAACATGACTTCTTATCAATGATGCATGAAACAATATCGTCACTAAAACTCAACAATGGTCATCGTATATGGTCCAATTACTAGCAATTTTGTTGTCACTAAACACCTTTCAACAGTGACAACATATTGTTGTCAATATAGAATTTAATTCAATTACAACAATTGTTGTCAATAAAGACATTTGATTTACTGACAATAGGCACTTGTCATTGGAGAAATGTGATTCAGTTACAATATCTTGTCACTGTGTAGTTTGATGTATTTCTTGCTACAGTAATATAAAAAAATGGGAGCCACCAACAATGCTTAATGAATAACAAACACATTCACCCATTACAATAGAAAATGCCAAAATATTATAATAATCCTTCCAATATCATAATCATGTGCAACATCACATTATAAAGAGTTTGACAAGTAGTATTAGAATGAGTTGTATCATATAAGGCAAGGGAGCAGTACAAAACGAATCCAAGTCCCAAAACATTTTTGTGTTATACAAAACATTTCCTAAGCATAAGATAGCACTATAACTAGTTTTTGAGCTAATAAGTAGCCTCGGCTACTCATCTTCCAAAACTCTAAAATGTGCAATATATCTGCAATAGAAAAATACAATTATTAGTAGATGACAAAACAAACTTGAGACAAGGAAAATCAAATGAGGATTCACAAAAAATAAAGTCTCATTTATTTAAACTCTCATCCAAATAGTGACTACTTAAAGAGCAGAATAAGAGACAAAATAAAAGCAAAGATAGCTCTTAATATGCACATAGGAACCAATTATAGAGAGTAAAAACCAGGTATTGTCACAGACAAAGAAAACTTTTAATATCAAAGACGTATAACAGCCTTCAAACTTCCTAAATAAAAAAACAAAAGTAACAAGCATTTACTAAATTCTTTGGCAAATTACATGTTAATATTGTCACAGACCAAGGATTAAGGTTCAATAACTTATGCTATTTTTGAATCGCAACAGCCACTGTATCTATAATAAATATGCCTTAGTCACAATTTAAGGTCTCATATATGCTGGAAAATTACAAGAGCGTCTCATTTACAAACATAACACAATTTAGACAAGTATATATAGTTGAAAATAGGCTTATGCTGGAAAATCACTTGTTGTCCATAAAAGGGCAGCAAGTAACATAATGAAGACACGGCAGTTAATTTAATCTTCCCAAACAACAACAATGAAAAGTAAACAAAATGGAACACAGCCATATTTGAGATTGTCATGAACTGGAGCAAGAACACAAAAAAGTACAAAAAAAATCATAGTAATTAGTCTTAGCTATTCAATCACATTAACCACTGTGCACCTACATATGCATTATATACATAGTGCATTTAGTAGCTGTCTAGCAACATTTCAATTTTTAGGATGATTTAGAAAGTATAAATTTATAGTGAATTGGATTGGCTATAAATAACAGAAAAAAAGAAGCAAAGAGGAGATAGAGAGTATAAGGGTACCACAAGCGAAAATGGTAGCTTGATTGGTAGATTGTAATATCCTAGACCCAAATCCGAATCCGAAGCCTCTGTCAACAGGTTCAATTGCTGCAAATAATAACAAAAATCAGTCGACTGCAGGAGACATTAAGAAGCTAACTTGAAGCTAATACTAGCACTAGAAAACTATAGAAGGAATTCTTGGTCCTAAAACTAATTGAGAGCCCTCTTGGCCAATAAGTCAGCAAACAATAATGCAAAAAAAAGGAAGCTGAATCAATTACTCTCACACAAACAACTCAACTAAACCATGCAAAAACTTCCAAAAGGAAGGAAAAGAAAATTACTCCTATCATATTCATTAATTGGCAGGAAAATCAAACACAAATCAGAGACCACTTGTAGCTTGTTTATATGCAAATGTCTCCTAGAACAAAGTGAAAATTGTCACTTTTACAGAAACTTTGTTGACAAGACCCAACCATTTGAAACAAGTCTAACATAGATAGAAAGGAGTATATACTTACCCAAACATCACAATAATTGGGAATTCCATAGCAGGGACCAATAGCATCAGCATAATGAGCTGCAAGACAATAACAAACCAATGATGTCCCTACGAAATGATAATGTGCATTATAAGCTCGAAGACAATGAATAAAATGGTAGCTGTAGTTCTTATAAGAAAATGTTTGCATATAAAACATATGTTTTCTTCTTTTAATTTTGATACTAATCTATACTTGTACCTAATTACGTTACAACTACATATTCCAAGAGCACTACATAATCATCAAAACTTACATATTCATTCGATTTATTTATTTATAATTTTTTTAAGTCCAAATATAAGCAATTGGAACACCTATTCATATCACAGTAATAATGATACACAACTTTCAGGCTGAGTTCCAAGTTCAAAATAAGCTACTCATTACTCGCGTATAATCTACACCTATACCTACATAATTCCACATACAAACTCACATTCAAGAATTAAAGCAAATTATCTCATTCACTTTTGATATCACTTAGAAACCAAAAGGATCTCAGGCTTTTTAGCCTTACTGGGTGTATTAGCATTGGAGGTAGCACTGGCAGCTGCAGCTGCAGCAACAACCTCGCGTGCCCTGTTATCTAGCTAAATCAGACTGCTAGTCGCCAAAATGGCCTGCGGGTTCAGGTCATGGGAGGCCCAGCATACAAGCTCCTTATTGCCACTGAAGTTGCTGCTTTCACATCCTCTGTAATCAAATGCCCTAGCAAGCAGTGCCCCAAAATCCTCAATGCCGGCTGTAATAACTCCCATGGCAGCGGAATTCTCACCCCTTGTGACCTCAACTCGTCATCCCTCCCCTCACTTCGCAAATGCCGAATTTCTTCCACAACATCCTCAATCTCATTGTGACCCCTCGAGTCACCCGAAAGCCCATGGCTACTTTCAGTAAAATTATCAGGTTTTTGGGTAGTAAAATCATCGAAATCAGATTTACAAGGGCAATCCTGACTTGCCCAATCTGCCGAAAATTTGCAAAAATCAAGCTTTGACCAACTGGGCATTTGCGAAATCTGCTTATAATAACAATCAAGGGCAATGCCTAAAATCGAAGCTCGTTTAGTAGACTTCACCGCCATCTGGGGTTCGAGAGGAGGCGATAGAACGCCGACTAGAGGCCGAGACGAGGGGTTATTGTTAATGGGGTTCGATTTATTCGAAGGGGGATTTCGAGAGGAGTGATAAAGAGAAGGTTGAGAGAGATCAGGGATTGAAATGAGCACGGGTATACCCGAATGAGCCTTGACTTCAGATGAGTAGAGGACAAGAAGGACAGCTTCGAAACCGGCGAGATTAGGGGTGGGGGAGATAGCGGATGTGGTGGAGGAGGAGTGGATGCGGGATAGATAGAAGGAGGAGAGGAGAGGGATATAGCAGAGGACAACGAGGCGGAGTTCGGAGTCAGCGGAGAGGAAGGTGTCGTATAGCCACAGGCAAAGAGAGTCGTCGTCGGAGCCGGATGAAGGGGAGGAGAGGGAAGATGAGATGGAAGAATAGGCGGCGGAAGAGAGGAGGAGGGAGCGGGCAGGGCGGTCGGAGTCGGCAAGGAACGAGAGAACTGAGGAGGTTCTGGGGAGAAGAGTGGAGAGGAGATGGATTCGAGTGCGGGCTTTTGATATGGACTCCCACCAGGAGTGCATCGAGTCGGAGTTATTTGCTCCGGCAGCGATGCGGTGGGGAGCAGGACCACCGTTTTGGTGGTTGAAGGAAGTGGAGTTAGATGGGTTAATCTCGGTGGAAGAGGTGGATGAAGAAGGGGATCCACTCCTACCACTATAGCTAATTAAAACTTTCACCTTCGTCCCCAAACTCAATCTCTCAAACCCGTTTCCACCACCAACTCCACTGAAAACCTTTATCTTGCACAATAAAAAAATGAAGTAATGGTATTCACAACTAAAATAATTCTAGTGGAGATGATTTCACCCATAACTCAAACAATATCCAAAAAACTTGGGCACAAATTTTCATATCAAATTAACTGATAATCATTCTAAGTTAAGTAGTCACAAGTTTATTTACACTAATGAATTATTTATTTATTCAATTATTTTTATTCTAATGAAGTTATTCCATATACAAGAAAATTAAATTAACAAGGAGGCTCATAAGTATATAACAGTTAAAAATCATTAGAGAACACATAATGATTACAAAAACACAATGCTTTTTTTTTTATTTTTAATTTGGTTTGAAGCATAGATTTTATTGCTATAGTATTATTCTTTATTTTTTAGTACAAAAACACAAATTTTCATCAATATAGGTGGCAAAATTTGTTAATTACATATAAGTGAAAATATACTTTTATAATTTGCAAATATTTTAGCCCTGCAATTTTTTATAATTGCAGCACTAAAGTACATCATTAATTGAAAATAACGAAAGTCAAATTCTATGGTTATAACAGACTTTCATTAAAAATAATCAAATGCTATTAATAAGACATTATTGTTAAGTCAAAATCAAAGAAAATTTAGTGATGACATAATGTTATCACTAATTTATTCAAGATTATAATGACAAGAAAAGTCGTCACTAATTAAATTGCTAGTTTTTAATATTGTCAATTGCTAGTTTTTAATACTTTTGTGAAAATATTGATAATGGTTGAGAAAATTTTGTTACATTACCGCAAGTGATAAATGTACTTTTGATATTTTTGAAACATTTATTTTAATGTTTAATTTTGTTTAAAACTATTGTACTAGTATAGATTTGCAAGACAAAACTTAAGTTCTCAATAGTTAAAAAATTCATTACAGAGAAAACACAAAGTAGTAGTTGCGAAATGTGTATAAATTACAAATATTTTAATGTGTATAAATTACAGTTTATTTTAATGTTTAATTTTGTTTGAAACTATTTTACTAGTATACATTTGCAAGACATAGATTTATGGGTAATTTCTTTTTTTTTTTGCTTTCACATATTTAATTTATGTTAAATACCAAAACCTACCAGTTTCCCTTCCATAAAAATATTAGTGCAACACTTTTTGAATTTTACTTACAAACATTTATGTATTTAACATAAATTAAATGATTCGGAGTGAAATGCCCATAAGGAGCAGAATATTTGTTCATGTAATGGAGGAAACTCACAAAGAGTTGGTACTTTATGGGCCATTTCTTTTTTAAAAAAAAATTTAATTTATGTTGAAAAGATAACCTGCCAGTTTTCGTTTTGTAAGAAATCAGTGTAACACTTTTTGAATTTTACTTACAAACATTTATAAATTTATCATAAATTATATGTTTGAGAGTAAAATGCCCATAAAAAGTTGGTACTTTGAATAGATAATGCTCATTTGCCCATAAATTACACTCCCTGAAGGCTATTTTGTTAATTACTTTGTAGTACTTTGTTATTCCTTTGCTAATACTACTTGGCATGTAGTACAAAGGATAAATCTGGCATAAATTTCTTATTCCATTGATAAAAAGACCTGTCTGCCTTATAACTATTGTAATGAAAGATATATCTTTAGAGTTTATAACAAATTATTACTTAAGTTTGAGAAAATTATAAAATATTTATGCATAGTTTATCAAGATACCATTCGCAATTTCCTAATAAAAAAATAGGGGCTAAATTGTAAAAGTTAGGGTGCCATAATAGAAATAATAAAATTGGTGTATTACATATGGGGGTTAAATTGTAAAAGTTAGAGTGCCATAGTAGAATTAATGAAATTGGTGAATTACATATGGGGTTAAATTACAAAAGTTAGGGAGTAATAATAGAATTAAAGAAATCGGTGTACTACATATGGGGTTAAATTGTAAAAGTTAAGGTATCATAATGGAATTAATGGAATTTTTTACAACATTTGGGGCTAAATCGCAAAAGTTAGGGTGGCACAGTAGAATTAATGAAAGTGACTTAGAAATAAGTACTTTAAACAGTGACGATCAATTCTTGTCACTAAATCCGAATCGGTAGAGTGACAGTGACGATATTAGAAGTTGTCACTATATAGAGCATTTTAGTGACAACTTTTTCAAGGTCGTCACTGAAGACTTAGTTGCTTTGAGCAATTATGACAACTTTCCTTGTCGTCACTAAACAACCACGTTTTGTGACGACTTTTGTCGTCACTAAAAAATGTTGTCACTAATGACCATATTTCTTGCAGTGTAGTTTGTGACGAAAATAACGGGTCGTCACTAAACATTTAGTTGCTTTGATGCAATTGTGACAACTTTAGGTGTCGCGACTAAAGAAGCTCCTTTTGTGACGACCTATTGTCATCACTACAAAATGTTGTCACTAATAACTTTTTTTTTTAGTGATCAGTGACGACAACAAAAAGTCGTCCGTAAATAGGCCAAGCAATAGTGATGATGTTCTTAATGTCGTCACTATTGTGTATTCTAAACACTCCCGCGCTCTTGCTAAATCTTGGCGGGAATTTACTAGTGACGACTTTTCTAAGTCGTCACAAATGAGTTGGCTCCCATTAGAGGTTTGTGACGAGTTAGAAAGTCGTCAATAAAGGATCCACTTTTGTGACAACTTTTTTTCGTCACAGAGAAAAGTTGTCACTGATGACCAATTTTCTTGTAGTGCACGTAGCTTATAAACTATGCATGATGCAGTATAGGTGTCCGTGATATGAGCAGCTTACAACAGAGTGCAAAGTTCCCTTGTGCTGCCAAACATATAAAAGTTGGGAAACACACGAGCGAAGGAACACGCGGACAGGAGCAAATTTCCAGCCAAGCCACTACCACCAAATGACCAAAATGCCCCTCAAAGTCACAATAATAACAGTATAACCGGACCACTTTCACTGTAACTAAGCCAACTGACGCTTTTAGTATAGTAAAGATATGTACACATTAATAATTATTACATTCCATTATATTTACATACTTTTCCTAATTAATTTTATTTTTCAAAAAATTTAACACTTCAAGTACATCTCGACAAATGCTCAATGGATATATAAGAAAGGCGCTAAATCCATACCCTCTCATACTAAATTTGTTAATACATCAAAATCACACCCAATCTACTCTATACATACATGCATTAACAATTATTACCCTCCATTGCATTTGTATATTTTTCCTAATTAATTTTATATTTTCAAAATTTTAATAACAAAAATATATCTTAACAAATGTCCAATGAGGCAATTTAGGTGTTTTAATGAGTGCAAAAGGATCCATTATAAATATTCTTTACCAATCCCCACCCTCGAGCCACTAGAAAATCCCCAAAGTTGGGGGCTATGGTGATCATACGCCTCTAATTCTTTTCTTGATAATCAAGGCAAGAGAAGCCCAGACTCTTGCAGACACAAATTTCCACAATGACTGCTCTGACCACAGTGCAGTTCTGTTCGCCCAAGTTTCTGCGTTAACAAGCTCGAGTCTGGATGCATTTTGTGATATCTGACAAGCATTGAAAGGCTGCTCCGACCCTTCCACAATTCTATTCACTCGAGTTTTCCCACCACACTTAAGAATAGATCTGTTTTCTAAGAATCCACAAGCATGGAATGATCGAATTGGAGAGTAAGCAGCCAGAGACTTGTTCCCAGAGCATTGTGAAATCACCCTCTGCATTTGCAGAAGCTTTTGTTAGGAACGTGCCTAGAATGTCAATACAATGCCTTATAGCTTATGAACAGATGGAAGAGAATATCTCTGAGCTATACTTCTAAAAACAATTGCAGAAACCATCTTTACTACAAGATGCCAGATATCACATGCAAAGCAAAGAAAGCATCCCACAGCATGAACAGGCTAACAAAATGGCCAATTACAACAGCAATAGATGTGTTTAGAAGTGGCACCAATCCATCCATATAAACCAACCTTAAATGGATTTGGATGATCCATATAAATTCAATGGTTTTAAATGGATAACCATTTAAATCCAATTATGTTGGTGGATTTAAATGGATTATCGATGTTATCCATATACATCCACTTAATTTAAAAAATAGAAAACACATTTATAGAAAAATGAGATAAAATCTTGTGGGATCATCTATTCTTTTTTTTATAACTTCCTCATATGTCAAATTAATTTTGTAGGATCACCTATTCTTTCCTTCATAACTTCCTCATATGTCAAGTTGCCAATAACATTAATTGCATTTTATATGCTTCTAATTCCTAGACTTCTTCCATCATTTTCAAAATTATATTTTAGTCTCTACTCTTTTTTTTTTAATTAAACTCTCATGTAGTAATGATTGCAAACATTTATATTCTTAAGTAAAGAAAAAGCGAGAATGCATCATGCAGTGTCAAAATAATTTTTATTTTTTTAATTCTTTTATTTATAAAAAGAATTTTTCTAACGAGTGTCCCCGCAACATTGGTTAAGATATGTAAATGACACCTTTTTTTTTTCCAAATCCTCATACTTGCAATCCCTCTCCCCTTATCACCCAACCCAACTATCCAAAAAAAAAGACACCTAATTTACTAAGTAATATAAGGTAGCTTGTATATCAATGGTATAATAAGGAGTTTCATACATTTTTAGGTACTACGTGCACATGTGATGAAAATATTTTACTTGTCAAATAACATAAGATTTCTTATTAGAACTCCACTTTTATTCAAGACATCACTCTTGAACAGGAGTGCAAAAAATTGGAAACGTAAACTTCTTTTCACTGTAAAGCCGTATTCAATTCATTCAAAAGTTATAAAAATGTAGCCAAGTTCTTAATTGTTCATTACTTTACAAAATGATACTTAAAGTAATGACGAAAGGTTAAATTGACCACAGCAGTTAAATTTTCTTGGAACTAAACTAATTTTATGAAGAACTGAAATAGAGTAGTAGTACAAGCATTTGTTATTACCAAAAGGTTTTAGGTGATTTAAGGATAGAACTTTGGGGATCTGTATTTTTTGGAAAAAAACATTTGGATCTTAAATTTAGGATTTGGGAGAGTAAATGGATAAATGGATGGATCATGGTTTACACTATCCATTTAAATGACATCCATTTAGATCCATTTATTAAATGTTTTAATTGGATTGGATCAATTTGATCCACTATCCATTTAACTAAAACCATTTATCAACCATATATCCATTTTGCCACTTCTAGAGGTGTTGCTTATCTACAAAAGGGCCTCACATAACAGCTGTCCAAGTATTCAATCAAAATGAATTTGCATGAAGTTTACAGGTGGGAAATCTGTAAGTATGACTTAGAAAGAGCCATCCACAAAAATTAAAAGAATCATCCTCACAACACAAAATGGATTCGAGTGCAAATTGCACAAGCTGGTTATAGCACAAAATGGTTGCTTCAGTTGCAAATTGCGCAAGATTTGTGCTCCAGACCCCAAAAATGTAAAATCATATTCTCACCAGCCTTCAAAAAGCTATATTAGGCATATCCACCCCCGCTTTTTGGACACCTTTTGTTGCTTTAAAAACTTTAAAGTAGAATTAATATGGGAGTCTTAGGATTTCACGATGTAATAGGACCGTATAACTACATGTGAAACATAAGTATATTCAAAGGAAAATTATAGGAAACACAAAATAGTGTTCTAAGGAGAAGAAAAGAGCTCTATTGCTATATAATCCCTCAGCTGGAAGGAGGTGGGCTACAGGAGCTCACCTGGGCAGGTTTAAACAGCCTTAACTCTTGGCTCAGCGGCATGCTAAGAGCTCTTGCAAGCTCAACTGTGCAAAAACAATCACAAAGCTTCAGCAAGCATCCGTTTCATGAATGTAATTCTTTATTCCTTAACTTTTTGTTTGTTGAAGATTTCTTATTCTAGAGTAGTTTCACAAAATAGACATAGCATGATAATCAAGAAGTATAGATTGAACAGTTACCTGACTCCTGTATTCCCAGTTTGACTTGAAAGCTTGTCCAAAAACGCGACACATGCATCAAAGTTTTTCAAGCAATGATCAGGTGAAAGTGATTAGTCATTGAGAAATAGCTTAGATCGAACTTTAAAGAAAAGCCAGTACTACATGATTTGTAAAGCCAAGTTGAAAATCTAAAAAGCTGCAATATATTTTCTTACCACCTCATGTCATCCAAGTTAACATCTTTCTTTGTCAAACTAAACCCATGTTCCTTGAGCAAATATGCCACATCTCTAGTCAACCTATATCGACGTACCATCTGGAGAAATTAGTAGAATAAGAAGACAAGTTGCTTAGTTATGAGCTAAAGCTGGGAAGTCAAACAGGAGAAAAATTGCACAGGCAACATACTTGAACTCTATATGAAAGGCGATATTTCTCGGTGGCCTCACCAGCCCTTTCAAAAATCTCAATCATCCGTAAGGCAGACAGCATTATGGATTTCATGTGCTTGCAAAGGCGTAAATGCTTATTACTTGAATGCATAAATTTAACCTCCTCATCATATATACGTTGCAATTCATCATTTATGCATTGCGCAATCATGCAAACCTCAACACCTGAGACAGTAACCGGAGTCATCAACTTCTTCCAAGCCACCATCATCAATATGGCCAGCTCAACAAGTCTCCCTTCCCGTGCAATTCTTGAACTTATCACCTCAAATTCATCATCACGAGAATGTGAGATTAACAACTGAATACTCCTTAAGGGTTCACTCTGGAATTAGCAAAAAGCATCCAAATAAGTAAACTAGATCTCACACAAACAGAATGGACTTAGTAAATCTCATAAAGAAAAAAGAGAACCAGTTCTGGCATGCAAAGTATATAAATCAACTTGATTATAGACTTTGATGGTGTCCAATCGCTCAGGTACTGATGATGTACTACAGCATCAAGTGCTACAGTTAGCGGGCTCATTCCGTAGAATATTGACGCAGAATCATTACAGCAGGTATAGGTCTGAGCTGCATGCTCCAGAAATAGCTCTACCAGGTCTGCACAAAGATGCCTAGCAGCACGATGCAATGGGTACAACCCGCATAAAGATGCTGAATTAAAGTCCACATCCATTCCAGCCTCACCTTCTAGCAAGGCAGTAGCGCAATTCACTGCACTATGGGAACAGATCTGCAGGAGCAACTCACGTAACCCAAGCTTAGTGTGAAGAATCCCCAACTTGTCTTTTTCCACTTGGCATCTCACAAATGACACAAATGCCTCCTGATTATCAACAGAAATAAGTCCTTCGACTACTTTCATCACATCAGTGCCAGCATCATCTGTTTGACGGTTGCATGCCTGCTTTTGTTTGAGATGTGCTTGTATTAGTCCAACACAAACATCCAACATATAAAGCCTATACAAAAGTCAGTTTGGTAATTTAGGTGTAACTTAACAGATGTTAGTATTAAAATATGTGCAGATCCAGAACTGAATGCTTTGTCAGCATACCCCAGTAGCATCACAGCCAAGCATGTCAATGGGTCAGATCTTACCCAAATTCAACCCAGAACCAATATACTTAGGTAGAGTTTGGATTTAATTTCTCAAATCCAGACCCTACCCAAATCCAGACCCTATAAGAGAGTCCTAGGTTTCAATTGGATTTAGTTTTCTATGATTCATACCCAAACCCAAATCTAAATCCATATCAAACCCTAAATAGAGCCATGTATATATAATTGAATTTTATACATACATTATGTGTAAGGATGTATATATGTATGTATGTATATACATATGTACGTATGCATGCATGCATGTGTGTGTGTGCATGCATGTAAATATTAGTAAATTTATAAAATAATCTAATATTTTATACCCAATGGATCGATATAGCAAGACTTCATGATTGTTTTCTTTTTTCAAACAAATCCTGGCTGTCATTGTAATCGGTACAAATTTTTTTTAGGAAAAGGAAAAAAAGTAAAATCAAACAAATGAAAGATTGGACATGACAGTTAAAACTTTGAAAATAAATAGAAGTATTCGATAATAGTTTTTTTTTTATTTCACAATATTACATTCAACTTCTTGAATATTAATTTTATTATTTAAAACTAAAAATTGGATTGTATTTATATTATTTTTGAACTCCATATATTATTAATACTTTTTTACTTTAGTATATTCAAAAAAACACAACCGATATCCATTAGATACCCAAATCCATGAGGGTTTGGATTTGAACTTACCTTTTCAGACTCATGAGGGTCTAGGTCTAGGTTTAACTAAATTGAATGAATTTGGATATGGATCAAAGGGATCTAACTCAAATTCTACCGATTGACAGACATACCACAGCCACAACTTAATCCAAGACAACAGCACATTTTTCTCTCAGATACTTCAACTAGGTGAAATTTTCAAGGACATGGGTCCAAATAAATAACAATTGAAACTCTTTATCCACATTTTATCATATGTCAAGGGAAAAACAAATCCAAGATTCACACTTTATCAAATTACTAAGAAATTATATATATTTCCTACATTGACGATACCAACAAAGAGCAAAATGGTAGAAAAATGATATTGATGCTCTCCCGGAATTTTGGTCAATTTTTTTTTAACCCTCCAACCCCTTCCCAGACCCTTCCCATCTCCAATCGCCAAGCACAAGATTCGAACCCCGAATCTGATAGTAGAAAAGACTCTAAGAGCCTTCCCCTAACATTGGGCCAGCCCTAGTAGTTCTGGTCAAACTTCAATAAAGTAGTACTTGGAAGATAAAGGAGCGTTTGAGGAGGTAGAAAAAACCCCATGAGAGTTTAATATCAGAATATTCCTATAGGAGACTAGTTTCATGTTTTTTGTCCATTACAAAAGGTGTCAGGAGAAGTTAATTCATTTTGATATTCCTTATCTTTGATTCTTTTCTAGCGTGTCTTGGGAATCAAATTGAAAAGAGCAAATTATCTGGTTGGCCATTAAACTTTTGCCATCGTCGAGTTTTGATCACTCAACTTTTAAAAGTCTGGTTTTAGCCACTCAAATATATAAAGTTATGATACGAGGCCATTCTATTAGATTTAACCGTTAAGTTCGTCAATATGTCCGTTCGCGCGATTTTCAAGACAAAAGGTAGGGTTAATTTAGGAATTCAATATAGCATTCAATGCTTCTCTCAAAAATTGTCGTTCTTCTTCCTGCCCCTCTTCGAATCTTCGTCAGACCCTTTTCATCCACCGCAGGCATCACTCCTGCAACGCCACCAGTAGATTTCGGAGCGTCAAATTCTTCGCTGTACCTACAAATGCCAAGACCGCCATCCCGGAGAAGTCGTTCTACTTTAAAAGCCAAAGGGGTAATTTTATACCCTGCGTCAAAACCTTTGTGGGGTGACCCATCATTTAAATCTAGAAATTGTTATGGGAGCTCCGCAGCATAATCTACAATGGCAGATAGATCTGAAGATTGAGCGGTGCCCACCTGGATTATTAAGGCATACACTTGTGCCTTTTTACGGTGGACTGGGAAAGAAATGTGTACAAGTTTCAAGGTACTAAGCTTCTGCATCTGCTTTTTCCATTCTTGTTTCTTCCATCTGGACTTTGGATGTGGCTGCCGGTGCAAGGAGGGGCATGGATAAAGCTTGAAATCAGATTCCTGTCTGGAAAATGCTTGTTGAAAATTAGGATAATTCAGGAAGAATAAAATGAAGGATTTGGCCAGAATTGTGAAGGCTCAGACTTCTTGCTATCTTTCCAAGCCAGTTAGTGGATCGAGAGAGCTCCGCCCAAAGAGTGCCTACAGCCCGTGCTAGCCCAAGATCCGTCTAAGCACCCCACAGGTGATGAAATAGTACCGGCAACTGGTGGAGCTTCTAGGATCAGATCTGCAGCTCCCTCTGTAACAGCTTAGGGTGGATTGGTTTCAATAGCCCTATTGACTAGGAGAGTCAGCATTCCGGCAGCTTTGACTCTGTTGCAGGAAGGACTACTTGGAGTTCCATACCATGACTTCCATGGCAATCTCCCAATTGATGTGGGTCTCACCCTACCAAATCTGAAACTAATAGCTGTTACGGAAAACAATTTCTCTGGAATCTTTCCCACTTCAATCACCAATGCTTCTGGGCTTGAGGAAGGAACTTGAGGAACTTGCCCTAAAGAAGAAGATGCTATTTTTAACTTCCTAAATTAACCCTGCATTTTGTTTTGAAAATTGTGCAGACAGACAGATCGATGAATTTAACAGCCAAATCTAACAGAATGGCCACGAGTTTTAACTTTATACATTTTAGTGGTCAAAACCAGACTTTTAATAGTTGAGTGATCAAAACTCAACGATTGCAAAAGTTTAATGGCCAGCCGGATAATTTGCTCAATTGAAAAATTATCACAATCATGATTTGAAATTCTAAGGAGTCTTATCTTGTATTGTCAGAAATAAATTCTGTTCAAGAGAAAAAAGAAAGGATCACACAATATACTTCCTCTATTGCTGGATGCCTTCTTGAGGTTCTGATACGCAATCTAGACTTGGGCTATTGTTACCATGTTCCCTCAGCAAAAAATACCCTTTTCATCCATATTGTTTGAGGGGATGGGCCAATTTCGTCCTTGTTGTTTCACCGTAAATACATTATCCCTTATGTTTTACTTTTTAGCCAATCAAGTACAATTGACAATTAATCTCTCAATTTAGACTGAAGTTAATGTTTAATCAATCAATTATGGCCAAATTAAACGTGTGGCAGGAACGCATGTGGGTAGAGCTGTTAATCGAGCCGAGTCGAGCCGAGTATTTGGCTGCCGAGCTCGACTCGAGTTTAATTCGAGCCGAGCTCGACTCGAGCTCGTTAAGAAAACGAGCTTTAAAATGTGTTCGAACTCGGCTCGTTAAATGTACATGTGGCTCGAGCTCGAGCTCGAGCTCGACTCGTTTATCACAAACGAGTCGAGCTTCACGAGCTCGAGCTCGAGTTCGTACAAATTAACATTAATAAAAATCTATAATTTTTAATTTATATAATTTTGATTTCTAAAATGACAAATATGCCCTTCATTAACGAGCTCTAACGAGTTACTCGAGTATCAAACGAACCGAGCTTACTCGGCTCGTTAACTAAACGAGCATGTTTCGAGCTCGAGCTCGACTCGTTAACCAAAATTAACGAGCCGAGCTCGAGCCTTAACGAGTCGAGCTCTAACGAGCTTTCGAGCTACTTGATTGGCTTAACAGCTCTACATGTGGGTCCAAAGACTCCAGCTATGAAAAAAAGACTCATTTCTCAATCTCCCCTCCACTCTTTGTTCCGAACTCTCTTTAACCCAAGAACCCTAGCAAAAATCAAAAATTAAATTTTCAAAATAACCACATAAAATACAAAATTTCAAGCACAAATCTTTTGTTGATTGTCTCTATTGAAACAATCCGAAGCATTTTTCTTTCCCCATTTGTCTTGCGAACCATAGGCTGCAAATTCAATCACGATTCTACAGATATGGAATGTGAGCAAAGCTAACATGGCGCAATTACGGGGTTCATGAGGTAGAAGAGGTTCATGACAGTTCATGATGTAGAAGAAGGTTCGCGACAAAGCAACTAAGAAATGGGAGAGTGAGATGGGAAGTGGGTCTACTGGCTATTTTTTTACCGATGTGGTCTTTTGACCCATGTGTGCCTCTGATGCGCTTAATTCGGTCATAATTGATTGATTCAACATTAAATTCAGCCCAATTGAGAGATTAATTGCCAATTATCCTTAGCTGATCAAAAATTGAAACATAAGGGACGAAATGTATTTGTAGTGAACCAATAGCAACGAAATCAGCTCATCTCACAAACTATAGGGATGAAAAAATTATTTTTCCCATTTCTTCCAATATTCCTTCTGTAAACTTTAGTCTTTTCCTCCTTTCCTCCTTCAATAAGCATCCACTTCTTGATTATTGTAATGCTGCATACATATTACTCTGGGGGAGGACACACTTAAAACGGCAACCAAGGGTTCATTTTGTTCAATCAAGTATCACCCGATTTCATGACAATATCAGACGACATCAAGCCCCCAGTCAACCGGAAAAACTGTAACCCCTCCCACCAAATGTAATTCGAACTACATAGCTTATAACACGGACAGAAATCGTGCATTGGGTGCGTGTGCGTCTGTGTACTCTCAAAGCCATTTAGGCAAATATGCACAATCCATTATCCTGAAATTCCGTACTCAATTCTAGAATAAGCTAATAATTCTACATACAACTAGAAATTCACACATATTAACTAGTTCCTTTTCTCTCCTGTCGGCATGTGAAACACTTGCCGGGTCCAAATTATCTTAGTTTAGAATATCAGTTTGATTTTAGTAAAAGGACTCGTAATAATCACGTAGCTGATGGTAACAAATTGAGTTTGAGAAGCTATGCAAAGTATTCTAATGGAACATGGGTTACTTTATATATATATATATATATATATATATATGTATGTGCATGTATAGACACACACCCATTCCAACTTTTGCTTAATTAACTTGAGAAGTTGAGTCTAATTAACTCGTAATAATCACGTAGCTGATGGTAACAAATTGAGTTGAGAAGCTATGCAAAGTATTCTAATGGAACATGGGTTACTTTCTTTGTAATCTGAGGTACCATTTCCCAATTTTAAAAGGATAACATCTGTGGACATCGTTAATATATACTTTTTTAAGCATCAACTAACGTGGTGGTATAAATTGTTTATACGACTGATGAAAGAGTGGGGAATTCAAATTTTTATGTGATGAGTAATTTATTTTCTTTCATTTTAATGTATATTTTTCTTATTTTTTTTGTAGGTTTATTTTAAGAAAAGAAAATTATGAAAAAGAAAAAAATCAATCAAAATCAAATCATAACTAAACTTACACATTTTCATCATTTTCCCTACCAAATACACTTAACCCATTCCTACAGTCAATTTTTTTACCTTTCTTTTCAGTTGGAAATTTCATCATTTTATTCCATGATTCTTTCTTGTCTTTGGTAAAAAAAAAAACTATCATTTGAACCACCCAAACACTCCACTCTTCCTCCCTCAAAAAAAAAAAACACATCTCTCGGCTCCCTCCTGGTTTTCTTGGACACGAACAAAAACTTCATTTTGGCAAAAAGGACAGCTCTCAGCCTCTCCCTCTAAAGACAAGAGGAGCAACAAAAAAAAACTCTCTTCCTCCTCCCAAGTCACTCTCGACTTTCTGTTTTCTCTCAACAGACAAAACACACAAAAAGAACAAGAAGCACTCTCACTCTCACCCTCGGCTCTCCTCTCTTCCAATATTTTCCCAACACACTTGCACACAACAAAAGGGAGGCAACTACCGGTTGACAATTAGAGCTTGAAACTTCCTCAAAATTTTAGTCAAGGGACCACAACCCTTATTGAGGTTTGTTGTTTTCTTCTTTTTCCAGCTTTGCCTTTTCTTAATTAACTAGGAGGGGATCACCGTGCGATGCGCAGTGTTAATTTCATGTTGCCCAAAAAATGCCCAGATTTTCAAGTGGAGATATCATAAATCGTATGCATTGCATTTAAGTTATTTGGTTATAAAATGATTAAGCTTTTAAATAAGCAATGTTGTAAGAAAATGTGAGTAAATAAAGGTTTGCATCTAACATGGTGTCGAGAAAAAGATCGAAAAGAAAATAATTGAGGCGAATAAAATTGAAGCTCATCAGTATGATTTTGCTTCGTGTAGAGATGGGATGAAGTGTTGGGAGAAGTAAATGGGAGATTCAAAAATATTAAACAATGAGTAAACACTATTAATTTTTTCTATTATTCTGTGAAGGATTGATTATCTGGGTGTTTTTAAATTTACAACGAGCATTAATTTTGATGTTGTTCAATCATTTCTATATTGTTTATCCAATTCTTTGCATGTAACATGAAAATCGGAACAACTAACGCAACAACTCTGGTCAGGAGAATGGAAGTGTGATACATGGTATGAAATAGGTGTACATTGAGAATGAAGGGGGCTCATATTTTTTAAAAAGGATCCTCCGTGCAACAATCTATCTTCACAGTCAACGGAAACGTTTCCTAACCGAAGTTTATTATTGGGAGAATGAAATAACCAAATGACAAATAGAAAGGTGGAATTCTTGGCGCACTTGAGTTTCATGCCATAACAGGCCATTTATATGAAATTAATTACTTAATTACTGATTATGCGGAAAAAGGTAGCAGGAAAAGGTGAAAACATGCAAATTGCCCAACCTAGCCATCTAACTTGCAAATTGTTGTGATGACAAATGTTGAATTATTTGAGGCCATACAATTAGGAGGCATATAATTAGTAAAAAGAATTATTGAATTAAAGAGGTAAGTGAAAATTGCAATCCAGTGTCATTAAGAATACAACACACCGTAACTGGACAAAATTATGAAGTACATAATAGGTCCAATATACACAATATGATGCATTGAAACAAAAGTTGGTTACTATTTTTTGCCCAAAGTACCGTGAAAAAAAAAAAGGCCCAAAGTACCGTGAAAAAAATAGGAGCAGGAGTTTTACCACAATTTTTTGCCATCCTCCACAAGCCTCTGTCATAGAGGGAAAGAGGGAAAGGTCACAAATTGAAAAGGGAAACAAACAGAGCAAAAAAACTTGTGGGCTAAAAAGTTTCTTACCACAGAGGTTGTTCTTCCTTTTCTTCCTCACTCTGTAAAAATGCAAATTGTAATATGAGAGTATAAACGAAGTAAAAAGACAGGAAAAATCACAGATGAATGTGCGCCAAGAAAAGAAGCAATCAGTGTTCTATAGCACATTAAAAACCTTCTCATGCCAAAATTTAAAGACAAGACCTTCTACGACACATTCTTGATCCTTGTGTTGCACAGACTTCATTTGAACACCTTCACCAGACTTAAGGTTACAAGTACGCTTGCTCAAGAAAAAATAGACATGGTGTCAACACAAAGACAGTAACGCAATGGTATTAATGACATTCGGTTTACCAGAAAGGAGGATAACCAACAAAAGAACTTCTTTTTTTGGCTACATCTTAATAAATTAGCATAGAAGCAAAAATGTGCTAGTAAAGCACTTGCAACACAAATAGGACTGATCCCTATTCCACACTGCAGAAAGCCATCAAAAGCATAAGAAATTTTTTATGTAGCCAATCTAGCATTAATGGTATGAGCAGGATGAGATGCTATAGTTGCACAATCTGTAGCACTGATCATTTCCCAAGATGCCTCACGAGTATATGGTGTAGCACATAATGTGACCCTGAATTTTGTTTTGAAATCTCTTACATTATAGTGTTTAAATGCTTACTGTAATCGCATACGCACAAAAGTCAAATAGATCCAAGGTTAATTTTACTTTTTTCATTTGTAGATGTTCAAATCTCTTTGACAGCAGTGCCAACTGTTCTGCACTATTCACTACTCGAGATTTACAAAGCTCTATCTTCAAAAATAAATTATCAAATGCAGTCCTTTGAAAGTGACATAACTCCAGCAACGCCCATCCCCATTTCTCCAAAAAACAAGGATTACAAAAGAAAAAAAAATAGAAAAATGCTTCATTTTTCTAATTCTTCAGAAACCAGGGGACAAAAAAAAAGAAGAAACCAAATATAGATACTTAAAAAAAGGCTCAGTTAATTTCTCGTGACGACTAAACACCTACAAAACACGTAATTTAACATTACCAAAAGCCATCATTATGAACATGTTATCTTTTAATTACGATAAAGAGAGAAAAAAAAGGAGGAGAATGAATTTCTACCCAAATAACACTAAGTGAGCAATGCAGGATGTTTTCTTTCATGCTTTTGGGTTGTGAAGCAGGAAAAAAAAAAGGCGCCCAATAGATTTTCCCGACTAACCAAACTTTTTTATACTGAAGAAAAAAAGTATTACTATTTTTTTTTATAAAAAAAACATCAAATATCATAATTACTTCTCTATTAAGACATAAAGGCTTGCAAAATCTCCCAAATACTTAGATATTTAGTTAGACATTTCATTCTAAACTTCATATAGCTTCTACATTTGACCACAAAATTTCTCAAAGATTTTTCCGACTAACCAAGCTTTTTTGTACTGAAGAAAAAAGTATTACTATTTTTTTATAAAAAAAAATCATCAAATATCATAATTACTTCTCTATTAAGACATAGAGGCTTGCAAGACGTCCCAAATACTTAGATATTTAGTTAGACATTTCATTATAAACTTCATATAGTTTCTACATTTGACCACAAAATTTCTCAAAAATTTAAAGCACACTGACAAAAGCTCATCAAGGTCACTATGTGAATTGTACCAAAGCATCAAGCAATTTCTGTAGCATGACCAAGATAATATAAAGCTAGAGTTTTGTCATAAGTAAAACATCATACGATGAATGAGTTATAACTATAAACCAAAGTAGCACACCTGAGAATTTTTGGTATAGCTCTGTCGAGATTGCTTCAAAGGTGAAAACAACCAATAAGAACATCAGAAATTGTCATGATCCGAAAATTATTATACAAACAGAAAAAAAGGAATCAGTGATCTTTTTAATTAAATTAAGCAGTAATTATGGTAGTTTAAAGTAAGGCTCAGGTTTGTCAGCAATAGTCAGGCAGAGATGAGAGTACCGCCTTGGCTGCAGACCCATTACATTAGAAGGGAAGAATGAACCTCAAATGCAATCAGGGTTGCCTCGCCAAGATACGGCAATCAATTTAAAACCTGAAATACATCTAATGAAACCAAAACCATATCATCATAGCCTAACTGAGAACAAAATAAATTAGCCTATTTACAACTTTCATCTGCCGTAATACTCCAGCCAGAAACCTACACCCTTTTCCAAAAAAAACAAATCGCCATTCATCTTTGTAAAAACCTAACAAGAAACAAAAGGAAACATGAAGAAATATTCAAATCCAAGGAAAAATTAAGAGAAAATTGCTCATGAATAGACACATTTATTCAGAAACATGTATAAAGCACTTCCAAAAGCAGTTTACAAGTTCTACAATCATCAATCTAACTAAAACAGAGCTCAAGGAATTAAAAAGATAAGAATACATTAAAAAATTAGCAAACTTACTCAGTGAAGGAGAACTTAGCACAACAAAAGCACAAAAACTTTCCTAAAAAGAAAAACACACGTATTAAAAACAAGCAAATTTAACAATAAGCATAATATCAATCTAAATATTCCACAAGAAAAGAAAAATCATGCCATTCAAAAACTGTAAAAATTGGTCACTGTAAGAATTAACAACAATATGGAGAAAAGCATAGATAAATCATAAATAGATGATTTTAGTTATATCAGGTCTAATAAAAAGAAAGAAAAAAAAGGTGATGATAGAAAGTTCTGGAAAAATAAGAAAATTTTGAACAGATCTGCAATGTATCTGGAAAAAAAAAGACGATTGCTTGAAACCAGCCCCAACAAAACTCGATAATATTATTTTCTTGACAGTCATAGTCCATCCAGACAGAAAGCATATGAAAAAAGAAATTTTTTGGAATAGATCGGCAAGTACTTGGAAAAAAAGAGAGGAATAAAAGGCTGAGTGTCCGGATAATTTTTTACCGAGAAATAGAGAATAACGGAGAGGAGAAGATCATGGACGAGGAGTACAGCAGCCGTAGTGGTCCGAAAAGAAAAGTTTTGGAACAGATCGGTAGATAATTTTTTTACCTAGAAACAGAGAACAACGGAGAGAAGAAGATGATCAACAAGGGGTACAGTAGCTATGGTCGTCCGGCGGTTTGAGTATGAGAGGAGAAAGCAACGATGAGAGAGAAACACTTGATGGGAGACGGGAGACGGGAGACACTTGATGGGAATAGGTAATTTGAGCCCACCCCATTTGTCGTTCCAACCAAGAAACAGATAAGGGAATATTTTAAATTTAAAAAAAAAAACCTTTTTTTTTTTTACTGAAATGGCAATTTCACCTCACCCCTATGTCACCAACAACCAATACTTTCTTGACACATAGGCCGAATTGTCATGTATCGAGCCATGCGCTAGTCCCATCCTCGACAGAATACGTCAAAAAGAAAGAAAACTCTCAAATATTTCTCTAGTTGGGCACGTGATTTTGGCATGAGGAGGACGACCACATTTTAACCAATGACAACTTGACACATCAGCAGACGATCACTCTTTTGCCAAATTGCATTCGTGCTTTTACTATACTAGGAGGTGACCATATGAAATCCATTAAAATATATATTTACAAAGTCTTAACTTCAACTAAAAGTAATAGAAAGGACATCAGTTCATAGTTAATGGGGTTAAAATGCATCATCTTTGAAGATTGGGAACCGCAAATCAGGGAAATTACTTTTAAAATAACAATCTGTCGTCATGATTTTCTGCTAGCTAATGCTGTTATAATTCCACCAGCTATAGGTACCACAGTAGTAACTGAAATGCCAATTCCAATGACACCATCTGCACCATAAAGTTAAACTTTTATTTCATGTATTGCCATATACTCGAAAAGAAAAATCCCGAGGATTCAAAGTAATATGTTATCACCTTTTGTAATTTGTTCTTTTACTGTCTTCTCAAGGTACAAAGCCTACCTCCAATCTGGTTTAATCTAGCAAACAAAGACAAAACCAATGGGATAAAAGCACCACTCTTGAATACAACCAAAATGTTCTACAGTTTCTTTCTTTTGACAATTAATATTGGTAAAGCATGTTAAACTATGAGCAATTTCACTAATGGGAGCAGAGAACTAACCTCCAAACATTTCTATACAAGCTACAGGCTTCTTGAATGCTCACCACTTCTATAACAACCAACAGCTAGAAGGTAAAGCTTTTCACTCTTCTGCTATGGACTATTGGCCTCAGAGAGAGAAGCTGCACACAGACAATAGATAGATTTTAGTAGTGAGAGGAGTTTACAATTCATATTTAAATCGAATTTAAACACCAAAACTCCAATTGCAGTTCTCTCCTTCCAACTTTCTAAAAAGGTCATACACTCTCAGAACAGTATTTTTTATAGTATGGCAAAAATTACCATTATATGTAAGTAACAAGTACTACAATTGAATTTATGTAAAATTTTGATTCTTCTACTTGTGAAAACCCAGCAAACTCTAACACATGCAATGACGTAATTCCTTCATAGGACACAGCAACAGTATTATAAAAAAAAAAAAGAAAAAAAACTCTTAGTAGCATCATTACTTCTCTGGATAGCAAACATCTATATTCCAGTAGTAATATCTATATTACTTCTCTAGTTTTCACTCTTTTGAAACCTGATTTGAAGTTTTTAAAAAAATCCATTAATGATCATGAGATCAGTGCACGGGACAATTTTAAAATTATAACAATCACGTAGATTCACAACTTCTCGAAAACGTGGAATTATAAGAATCACTGATAATGATTAAGTTGAGAGGCTAAGTTTTAAAACGAATGAGGGAAAATTATGTTTGATACTATTAACATGTTCAATTTAAAATGTTTAAGTACGCAGGGAAAAAAAAGGTGTAGATGGTTACAGTTGGCTGTTGTCACTTTGACTCTAATGGCAATGATAATTGTGAAGGGATCATGCTCAGTTGCAATAGGATTATCGTGAGCTTCCTCAATTTGATTCCATATGGTTTAAACCATTGGCTTCATGCTGCAGAGGCAAAGAAAAAAAGACTACTGCCTATAAATCTATATAACACAAAGTCACGAATTCTTGTTTTTCTCAAGCATTGATTTACATTGACAATACCAGAAGACACAAAAAAATGGATCTTAAGAAAGGTAAGCTAATTCAAAACAAATTAACAAGGGGCGAAAATATAGAAACACAACCTAAGAATCCCAACAAAATTTTTAGCCAGCTAGTTGGTATAATAAAAAGAAGCAGCCGCAGCACATACTGAATGAAAAGGCAATCTTCACAAAATATTAGATATTAATAAATAGAATGATAAGCGATCACACTTTAAAAATGTTGTTTCTATATCAGGCTTATTACCAAAGTCCGAATTTACTGTTATCATTTCCCTGTTCTATGTTGTGGCAGCATACAATATAACGAAGCAATACACTCATGTTATATTCTAATATCATTCAAACATCATTAAAATTTTGGTTGCCTCTTTCGACAACATACAAAGTGACAAAATAGGTCATTATTATTACTCTTCATCCTGCACCTTTCTAAAGACCAATAATAGCATAAAGACAGCAAAAACTTACAATAAAGTGCTGGGGAAAAATCTGTTAACACAAGGAAAAAAATAGGAAGACAAAACCTTAGATCTGCAATAAACAGACCATTTCCCTTTTTCTTCTTTTGGTTCAGGAAAAACACCCAAATAAAACTCACCTTGAGAAAAAAATTTCCCCAATCCTTTTGTACCATACTGCAAATTTTAATAGCTCAACCTATAACAAACATTTAAAATCCAATAAAAAATAAAGACACCTATAACAAAAAGAAGAAAACAATATGAAGAAAACAAATAGTCTGTAATTTAAACAGATAACAAAAAACCTAAAACTTACAATAGCAAACGGTTAAAAACTTAGAAACTTTTAAAGTTACTTTTGTTGCACCATAGGCGAACACATGAAAGAATTTTGAACCACCCTAAGCAAGTGGACAACAACACAATGCACCACAAGAAGGGACACATAGAATCACATAAGATTTCCACTAATACACAAGAAATCAAAAGAGGAAAAATTACAAAGAATAAATTAGCATTTTTGTAAAGTTCTTGTACTCCCTATAACAACATAACAAACTTTCCAAACAATCTGATATGATAATTACACATCAACCCTAACCAAGCTAGCAGATATAGTAGAATCATTAAAAAAAAACTTTTCTAAAAATGCAACAGAAACACTAAGATAACATGAAGCCACCAATTCTTGTCTTTTGTTAAGAAAACAAGAGGTCAGCAGTTAAATATCTGCATCTTTTGTTATTTTTGGCTGAAAAAATACTACTGTTTTAAATGCAGAAATGCCTTTCAAACTTCATTATATTATTAGAATTGTGCAGAAACCCAATAATGATCTAAGAGGCTTCAAGCAAGAAATTAAAGGGGGAAAAGCTAATACATAAAGCAAGAAAATAAGAAATTAGGGCACAAAAAGCTTACCTTTTGATGATTTCTCCAACCTAAATAAAAAAAACCACAAAAAAATTGAGCAAATGATGAGATACGAAATAGGTAAAAATAAAATAAAATCTAAGATTTAGAATTCAGCATGGTCGGGTACCTCAATGTCAGATCAATCGACTTCTTCCTTCTGTGGCAACAGAGACCTGTTGAAAAGAGAGTTTGAGAGAGAGGTACGGGAGATAAGGGCATTGGTGGATGAGAAAATGAAGTCTCGTTTGAATCTTATGGGTAGATGAATAGCATAGCCTCCATATCCAAACACATCCTTATCTGCTTTCCTAATCTCTCTCGTATGATCCGACAAAGGAAGAAAAACGCTAACAAATATACATAAAAATAAACGGATATTCCTGTTTGATCTTGTCAACACAGGCCTCCATATCCAAATCCATCCTTATTTGCTTTCTTAATCTCTCTGATGGGATCTAAACAAGGGAAACAAGACTAACAATGTACATAAAAATAAACAAAAAAACTCAAAAATTTTAAGAGATTGGATTTTTTGCTTAGAACATGTGATTTTTTAAATTTCACAAGATAAAGATGTTGAAGATCCAGTTTTTCACTTGTCTGCTTCTTTCCATGTGGCTTTCTTTTTTTTTTTTTGTCTATTTTCTTGCAGCCAAAAAAAGTATCAATACTTACGAAGCAACAAACTGACGATGAAGATAAATTTTACAAAAAAATAATAAAAAAAATACTTATTGAGCAAAAAAATCACATGTTCTGATGAAGATGCCGAAGACCCATTTTTTCCTTGTTGCTTCTTGTTTCCACATGGCTTCCTTGTTTTTTTTTTGTCTTATTTCTTGCAGTAGAAAAGAAAGTCGAGATAGTTACCAACCAAAAAACTCACCTGTTCAAATGAAGAAGATGAAGATGGAGAAGATCCAATTTATCTTTCACAGAGAGAGGAGAGAAATAACGTTCAATCAGCAAAATAAACCTTGTAAAAAAAAGGCACAGAAAAATGCAGTAGCACAATGTAAATTTTATGCAGAGAGCAACAAGAAGCAGTTTGAATTTAGAAAATAGAAAGCAAGGAGCTGAGCTAACCAGAGTGCAAGAAACAGTAGCAAAGCAACAAAGGAAAACGAAGAAAGGAACTATTATCACTGACCTTGATGATGATATTCCCAAAATCTGGAAAAAATAATGGTCGGTGTGCAAATTGTGCAGAGAAATTGCATCAGTCTTCTCATCCGTCAAGAAAAGAGGTAAAAGCTGTTATTTGGCAGATTGCAACAGTGACGGTATAAGCAATTTTTAGTCAAAGCCCATGGGGACAAGAAAGGCTTCACAACAGCACCGGTAATTTTGGGTACAAGAGTAAGGTCAGAATTGTAAAACCAACAAATTAGCATTGAGCCCCACACCACCACTTGTCATAAATGAAGCTAATCACTATGACAACAAAGTAGACACGGACCTGGTGACTTTCAAACGGGTTTCTCACATTGAGTAAAAGAATCAACCCTCGGTGTAAAAGAAAACAACTTGTTTCAAAGCAAGAGAAAAGAAAAATAGGAAAATGAAGCCAATTCTTCTCTTCAGCTTCAGCACGTGAGATCCCCGTGACAGATGACCATGCTTGAACCAATCCTATTCAACCACGTCAGCACAACAACCATTCATCTTAACAAACCCATTCATGCTTTTACTATATAGGTAGATAATTGCAAAAAAGTTATTAATTAAATGTGATTTGTTAGGTAAAAAAATAACATTATTAATTAGTTATTAACAATGAATTGTAAAAATTTGGTAATTAAATGTGATTTATTAGGTAATCGAAAAATGGAACCCAAATAAAAAGTAAATAAATAAATAATTATAACAAATAATAGTAGGGAATCTATAATTAAACATGGTATGCGGCGTGACCAAATAATAAATGACACTAATGGAAGGGCACCACATTGTTGATTGTTTACGTAGAATTAATATTAAATAAAGATTATCATGAAAATTTGATAATAATAGTTGAATGTCTTCCCCTCTCATTCCAAAAAAAAACAAAAATAAAGAGCACCAATTTTTTTCAATGAGATTAGCTAGGTTGTCGTTGGAAAAAAAAATTAAATAAAGAGTAAATTTTTCACAATTGGAGCATAACAAAAGCAATTACAAAAAAGATAACATAATAATAATTAATACAGTTAGAGCATAACATAAACAATTATTACAATAAATAAAAAATAATAATTAATAATTGTGATTTATTTGGCAACCAAAAAAAAACGTTGATAATTGTGAATAATTGGGATACCAATTTTTTGTTAACACAATTTATTGTTGGGAAAGGGAAAAAAAAGGCTAAATTTTAGCACAATCCTACATGCAATTAGAAAACTACCACCTCCCATCCAATCAAAACTCGCCACATCATTATTTTCATGTGCAATTGGGAGGACTACCACCAATCGATGAATCAGAGGACGACAACTCATCAAATTGGAATCAATTGGAGGACTACCACCAATCGACCAATCAAAGAGTGCCATCTCAGCAATTGAACTCAATTGAAAACAATGGCATTCCCCAATAGACTAGATATGTTAACTAGGAGATGTTTACCGTGCTCGCGCACGGTGGTAAGTTGTAGGTATGCCCAGGTTGAGAGTACAATAAATATTTATTTTAGAAGAGATTTGTTGTACAAAGAACTTATTAAGCTTGGTTGGAATTTTTTTAATTCTATAGGTTATTTTATATTTAAAGAGATAGTCAGAACATTTAAAATTCCTTGCTTTCCTGGTGTACACTAAGTATGCAAAGAAAATGAATATGCTATACTTTAAAATGTCCACATGAGAAGTTAACGCTATTCCAATGTAATGCATTCAGTTTCGGTTGGATTGACACAAATTTTTCTTCTTCCCCAAAAACAAAGACACCATAGTGAGTCTACAAGCAGGAGAAAATCTAAAGCATCATCCACCCAATTAAGCTAATAGCAAAAGCTGCTACATATTGACCCAAAGAATCCAGTATAAGCATCCTGACATCCTATACCCAATTGCAACAGAAGGAAAAAGAACAAGGCAAAGAATCATAAATGCAAGAACACAACTAAATAGCAACCTAGGCAAGAAGTAAATTATCAAAAGGACACCAAAGCTTTCATAGTACCCTTTAATTTTCCAGTTTTGTGTATGCATGTGAGAGAGAGCAATAATTAATAAAAACATTACAATGCAAGTTCCAAATCACCGTGGTAAAGAAAAATGACATAATCCAAATACATTTTCGTTTTCTTATTCTACAACCTGTGATATGCACTCTGGCTGTTTTTTAGCAGTGAGTGCAGAGGCATAGAGGCTAGAAAAACGAAATGTTTGCAGGCAACTTTTTCTGTAGGAGAGTTTTTCATTTGTTAAGTTTAAGCTAGTAAAAAAAAAGGAGTTATGGAGGATGGAATAATACATGAGGAAAAATAGTCCTTATACTAAACGCTGAAAAGAGAAACATGGCGCAGGGAAATTTCTTATTTTGATAGATCTAAATTCATTCATTTTTCATGATGGAGTACACATGGAAACTATGATACCACAAGAACTGCTTTTCGACACCATATTCATAAAAAATTAGAACATTGTAGGTGTAAGCTGATTCAGGAAGGAAAGCTAAAATTTCATCCAATTCCAGTTGATGCTCAGCAGCAAAGACGTCCCAGAGATTATCCTTCTTTTCCTGTGGCATTTTTGCATAACGCTTGCGATGCTTGGCATTTCTATCCATTAAGCTGGCACCAACGAAGTAAATAATTCACACACTCCCAAACACAAGTTAGCTATCAGCCAAAAAACGCCAGAATAGCGGCAAGACATGAAGGTGATATATATGGCTACTTTCATACCACATAACATCTATAGTAGACAAAACTATCCAAGCAAACTAACAGAAACAAGACCAACAAGAAAGGAATAGCAAATGATAGCAGAAAAAGTAGGAAAACTTGCAAAATAAAAACAGAAGAGGCAAAACAAATTTACCAAAAAAGAATGAATGAGCAAGGAGGTTAAACAATAAAAGTCACATAGTTCGAAGAGTAGAAAGTGGCTACAAGTCCAGGAGATGCACATACAATCTGCATGTAAGAAAGGGAAGCAGCACATCTAGTGCAGCAACAGTGCGAAACCAAGGAAAAATGAGCAAACATCTAGTGCAGAGCAGCTAACATAAATTTAAAAGGCATAAATACGTTTTCATAGCTCAACTAATTAACAACAAATGGGACAAATAACATAAAACACTAACGATTTATATCTATAAAAGCGAGTCCCAGTGAACAAAACACACAACATTTCCTGAAAGAGGCAAAACTCACCAGAAAGAAATAACAAAGAACAGTTCAAAGAGCAACGACATATGCAATGAGCAAATAGAATATCAAGCTAAACATATACACACCGGAGGAACAACAGTCACTCAAAAACATTAGCATATAAAATAAGCGCGTCACGGAGAAAAGAGAAAACGAGTCATGAGTCTACAAACGCAATGCACACTATATAACTAGCTAAGCAGTTGACAACCAGCTAATGCAAAGTTGCAAACCATTTAAAAGCAGTTACCATGGCAAATCAATATAAAAATAGCCACTAATCTATTAAGGAAAATTGTTAATTAGTAAACAAGTCAAGCTGAATGCAGATTGGTAGAAGAACAGACTCATTAGCTTTAGAACCTGGATAGCCAAGAAACAAGAAATATAATTTGATTAAAAGAAATCTGAAGTAGAAACAGGAGGAACACCTCTTCCACCTCATGGCAACAAGAAGTATACCGATGCTGATGCCAAGAGCCAGAAAAAAAAAAAGAAAACCAGGGGAGGCTGAGCAACTGGTACAGAATGAGCAGCATGGGAGGAATATAAGAAGGTCTGAAGTTTGCATGAGAAATGAATGGAAAGCTACTTTCCATTTCCGTTCATGAAAAGCCGGGTGGAGAAACTTCATGAAAAGCTGCGAAGAGAAGCCTCACAAGCGTGCAGTGCCTGTTTTTTACAAATTCGAGGAACCATTAAAGCGTCAGAAGCTAGTGTAGCCAGTGAACATATGGCTGTCCATGCACATGAAGAGATGTATATTGTCGGTAGAGGTGGCAAAATAGGCGGGATTTGTTGGGTTTGAGATGGAACTGAGTCATATGGGTTTGGGTCTAACCTTATTCATATCTGTTTTGGGATTAACTTGGGCGGGATCACTTTGGGATGGGTTTAGATTGATCCTGCCCAATACCCAAATCTATTTTCTACATATTTTTTTCCTTTAATTCATTTTTTATTTTTATATAACTTTAATATTTTTGATTTATTAAATTTCTTTTAGTTTTATTAAATAAACATGCAAGTGCTTTATACTCAGGATTCCCATCAAAAATTGAATTAACAACTAAAGAAAAAAATAGATATACAGCTATATTCCAACATATATAGAGATGGCCAAGGCACTTAGGGTGTCGAATATTTATCATTATCATTGTCCAAGGATGACAGGTCTAAACTGACAGAAATACTGAAAATTCTTGTGGATAATGATTAGGAAGACTGCTAGATTAAATTCGGTGGTATGACTGTAAAAATTGTTAAAGCTAATTTTTGAATATAAGACTCCGTTTGGGTTGGCTATTTTTTCAAAAAATAAGTTTTTCAAATACAATGTTATAGTAATATACAATAACTCAAAAAACATTCCATTCATATTAGTATATCAAATATTTCATAAAAATTTTATAGTAAAAATTTTTCATATACACCGCTACAATAAAATATTTCAAAAACACCCTAAAAAATAACTAATCCAAATGGAGCCCTTGCTATTTGAACCCAATGGATATCCAAGTATTTCCCAAAATTTTTCATCAATTAATGGGTACAATTGGGATTTGTCCCATTTTAAACCCAATATCAAATTTTAATACCCATCCCGCGCCAAAGTCCCCATGGGCATGGGTAGCCCATTGGGACTTGAGACAAATTACCACATCTAATTGTCGGCCAGTGTTAGTAATTCACTAAAAATCATGTTCCTATTAGACATTCTTATTTAACCAATAAATCACACAATCGGTATTTAATATAACACAATTAGCATAATTACATGGATCATTGCCATGTCTCATGCACTAAACAAAAATTATTTAGCAATTTCTTATCTATCACACTATAAAGTAGAGGTAAGAAAAAAAATAGTCAAAACATGTACATTATTGTCAAGTGCTATTATTCCACTTAAATACAATTTCCTGCAGTAATTTAATATAATATACGATTGTAATTAATAAATCACAGAACTGCAGTAATATGATATAATATTATTAGTAAAATTACATGAGCTATTGACATATTCTATAGCCTGGGCAAAAGTTATCAAGCAATTTCATATTTATCACACTATAATTTAATATAACATATCATCGTAATTAATAAACGGCACAATTGATGGTAATTTGATATAATATTATTAAAATTGCATGGGTTGTTGACATATTCTATAATTTGGGCAAAAGTTGTCAAGCAATTTCCTATTTATCACACTACAATATAAACCCAAGATAAAAATACCAAAAAGCTGTTATAGGGGCGGTAATTCATTTGAGCTTTTAATAGGAAGCTAATCGTCACTTCCCTGCTTTTAACAGCTCGATAGAAAGCATTCTGCCTTACCACAAGGCTCTTAGTAAAGATGTAATAATTGTTGCTGGGTTCCAAGGACAGAGAACGTTTGATGCCTTTTTTGGTTCCAAGGACAAGAGATGCTGAGTCCTTACAACAGTAGAAAGAATAGGACAAAAGAAAGAACAAGTATAAATTAAAAAAAAAAAAAGAATTCCAGGTCATGGGCAACTCTCACAACCCGCACGTGAGTAAGACATGGAGGACGACCATGTGTAGACACCAAATTTTTGATTTTTTTGATTTTTTTTGATTTTTTTAAATTAATTTAATCTTAGCTTTATTTGTTTCAATTTTAGGGTTATTATTATTTATTATTTATTATTTTTATTATTATTTATTTTATTTTTGTTCTAGTGTATTTTTGGCTTCACATTAAATTTCAGGAAAAACAAAAGGAAAAGAGAAAAGGGAAAAGAAAAAAGGGTGAAAATGACAAGTGGACTGCATGCACTTGGACAAGTGTCTTTTCTATGTTTTAGACAACTAAGCACTTAAGAGGTGAGGTGTTAGGGACATTTGGGAAGTTAAGGAATTTTTGGGGGTCAAAGTAGAATTTTGTGAGGGCTAAAAAATAAAAAAAAAACAGAAAAGGGTTTCGTCTGAGGGGAAGCTTGGGGGCTGGGAGTCAGGACTGAGAGCAAGAAAATAGAAAAGGCTCGGGGCTGAGGGAAAAATGGGGGGAACAAGAAAAAGGGAGAAAAGGGAAGGATTAGAGTGACGGCTGAAAATGGCCGCGAGAGAGGAAAACAAAGGGAGTTTCAGCAGATAGAAAAAAAGAAAAAAAACAATAGCAGAAAGCAAAAAGGGGAGCTGGGTCGGATGGAAGAAAAAGCCGAGAAAGGGAGCTTCGGTCAAGGAGGGAACGAGAGAGAGAGAGTCTAGGGGGGAGAACAGAAAAGGAAAAACAGAGGAGGGAGGTTCGGACGAGCAAGCAAAAGGAGGAGGAATAGAGGGGGAATCTGGAAAATTGGGGAAGCAAAGGTGACGGCAACAACAGGGAGAGATAGAAAGAAAAGACAGAGGGGTTTTAGAAGAGACCGAGAGGGCTAGAGGGGTTTTCGGCTGGGCAACAAGAAAATGAGAAAAACAGAGGAACCAAGTGACGGGTTGAGCAGATGGAGGGAGCAAGCTACAGTTTTTTGGAAAAAGGGGAAGATTTTGGGCCAAAAACAGCAGATTCGAATTCCATTTCTGATGATCAAGGCCAGGGCAAATGAGTATGCTGCTGCCGCCGTCTGCCATCACCACTAGAATCAATCGTCACCGCCAGCGAAGCCCACTGAAAGAACTCTGAAAGGTAACGTTTCTCCTTTACATTTCAATTTTTTTTTCCGAGCATGGTGTCAATGACTGAACTTCAGTTCATCCCCAAGCTATTTGGGTATGTCTGCCGTGATTTTGTATATTGTAATCATCCCCACCGATTGTTCATGATTTTAACACACGCATGTTTTGGGAATTGATTGGACTGTGTTTTTGTGTCTGATTCGATTTTGGGCTCTGATGTAAGTCATTTGAGCAAGAAATTGCTGAAATTCGTTATGCTCATGTATTGTTTGATAAAAATGCCTCACCGAAAGTCCCCCTTGAAAACGATTTTTGATGCACTTTGTAAAACAGCCCAATTGCTTGGAGTTTTATACGATTCATTACTCAATGTTTGTATTTGGGAGAAAAAATTTGATGTTTGATGTTCGGGTTGAGATTGACATAAGAATTTGTCGCTTTGGGTTGCTGAAGTTCTGTGTTTGCTTGAAGTTGATGTTTAATTTGCTGTCCATAGTTTTAGATTGTCCGAACCTTATGGACTGAAATTTCTAGATTTGTTGAACAATTGCTGGAGTTTGATTAACTTCAATTCAAGCAAAAATTTGATGAAATTCTAACGCCCTCAACTTGTTTGTAAAAATGTCCGAACGATGATTGTTGTATGAGTTCGACGGAAATGGAAGCTGATGCTTATTCCCTTTGTCTTGTAATCTACCCCCAGAAGTTCTGAACTTTATAATTTGGCCCCAAAATGTTCGTAATTCTTTCAATCAGATCCCTGCTTTTGTTGTGTTGGAACCCTTTAATCTTCCCCCTTATTCTGATATGGCCTAAAAATCTGGAAAATTGAACTAATTTTGCCCTCTTAAGCTTAATCCTCTGTTTGCATATTTTATGTGATTTCTGGATAGATTAATGCTGTGATTTAATGCATAATCAAAGCTTAATAATTTTTAGTTGGGTTTTATCTTGTTGGGTTTGGTAACATTTGTTTGGGTTTCTTGTTGGGCTTAGGAAGGTAAAAGTTCAAAGCTTTTGATTGGATTTTGACATGGTTTGATAGCCAAAGTCCTGGCATTATTCAATTGGGCTGGAATGATAAAAAATGGGTTAGTCTGATTTTTTTAGGCTTTCGGTTTGGGCTTGGGGAAGGAGCCCAGATGTTTTGGTTGGACCAATCAACAAGCCAGCCCATCCGTTTTTCTTGGATTTTCTTTGACGGGCTGAAGATAGTTTTGGCCCAAACGAATAAGCAAATGGCCCAATGGTTTGGTCCATTAAGAAAACAGAAAACGATTCTGCAAATCAGTCCCTGAATTTCTCCTTAACTATACTGTGGCCCTGGACATTTTCCACTTCTTTCAATTGGGTCCCTAATTTAATTGCAAATGGGCCCCTAAACTTTATTTTCCTTTAATTTTGACCCCAAAACTTTGTTAATGTTTGCAATCAAGTCTCTTATGCTTTTGACTTTTTAAATGTGAGTTGCTTACATGATTCAATTGATTCAATTTCAAGTTTACCATTTTATTTTTTATGATTATTTGTTGATTAAAGTGATGCCCTGACTCTTTTATTATTTTGGAGGATAAATAAGTGGTTTCACTCCATTGGGACCACAATTCAAGGGAGGTACACCTTAATCCCTTATTCTCTTGCTTTATTTGACTATACGTGCCCTATGTGACTCTACATGTTGATTGTATGCCTTTTGGATGCCTTTTATTCATTTCATTTATTTATTTATTTATTTGCTTTATTGGCTTTGAACATTTATTTTATTTCAATTTCATCCTTTGGGAGGCACTCGAATGCCAAATTTGTAATAGTTAGGTATTTATTTTATTTTATTCCTTTTCCCCCTTTTAGATTGTAGTAGGGTCTCCCTAAATGTAATAGATAGGGCTTGGAGGAGCATTCAATGAAGACCTATCGAAGTCGTGTGCCTAAATAGCAAATGTAATAGTTAGGGTTTTAATTGTCTTACGTGTCTTGCATGCTTAGTTGCTACGTGTTAATTTGCTTTGTTAGGGCCTTGCATCTAGTCGAGCATGCTAAATGTTATGTGCTATGTGTTTATGAGTGTTTGGCATGTCTACTCGCTTTCCATAGCCATGAATGAATGTGATGGATGAATGTACGTTTCCGCTAGTCCAACGCTAGTAGGAATTCATAGAATGGGCTAGTCCAACGCTAGACCCTTAGGGATTCCCCCTCGTTAGTACATATTTGCGTGCTCATTACATGTCATGCATTTTTCTTAGTTTATCATTTGGCATACTCCTCGAAACCCTTTTCCCTTCATTTTAGGGCTTTTGCATCTCATGCTAGTTATAGGGTTCATTTGCTTGAGAGTCCCCTTAAATATGGGATATAGACGAGTGTGGCTTTTTTCTAAGCCTTAGCACGCTTGTATTCCCTTTATAAAAGGGCAAATTGAGTCACGATTTAGGTCTCCCCGTACCCAATATGCATGAATTCCCTAGGCTCATGCATTTTTAAATCCACTCTACCATTTTATACCCTCATCACACTTTCACTTTTCCTCCCATTTTGCACACGTGCACCTTTGTGTTTCTTCACTTGCACACGAACACTTTTATCATCACTTGCACACATGCACTTCATATTATCATTTTACATACCGCACCTTGTCCACTCACGTGCACACTTTCATTTACATATTTATTGTTTTTTTTATTATTACTTTTTCAAACTCATGTCCTCACATTGCATACATGCATTCCATTCATTTGCATCTCACTCGCATTATTCGTGACTTCTTCAAAGGATCGTTATTGGGCATCACAATTAATGTGATTGGCACCATTCAAGCTTTGAAGAGACATTTTGCACCGATACCCCCTAGGTCTAGGGTTTGCATTCATGTAGTACACCCAAAAGTGATAAATTCTTTGGTTAAAATAAGAAAACCTTCGATTAAATCACGCAACTAGCCTTGGCAAGGTCGGAGGGGTGCCTTGGATTTTATCCTTGCCTTCCCCTTCGTCAAATGTGACTCCCGAACCTTTTTCTTTGATTTACGTAGACTAGGAGTCGTTTAAAAGGGGTTTCTCATTACTTTTTTCTATTTTTCTTTAAAAAATTCATTTTTAGGTGACTTGGTACACCTCAATTCAATACCAAGTGGCGACTCCGTTTTTATTCAAAAAACCCTTTTTAAACTATATTTTTTCGGTCCAATCGTCGCATTCTCAAACTCCCATTTAGACCCATTTTTCTTTTAGATCAAAATTCCTTTTTTCAACCTAACATTAAATCAAAACACACTTTTAAACTTTTTAACCATTTATTTTATTTTTTCAAAAATGGGGCGCGACACCATGCTTTGACACCCTCTTCCCAATTTATATACATTCTTTAAATAGGTAGATATAGAAGAAATGGTAATTAAAATTACACGATTTGTTAGGTGAAAAAAAATGACATTATTAATTAGCTATTAATAAGGATTAATTGCGAAATTTTGGTAGCTAAACAGGATTGGTTGGACAACAAAAAAAAAGAGAGCCCAATTTGTTGTTAACATGATTTATTGTTGAAAAAAAAAGAGGCCAAATTTTAACACAATCCCACATGTAATTAGAGGACTACCACCTCCCATCCAATCAAAACTCACCACATCGCCATTTTCATGTGCAATTGGAGGATTACCACCAATCATTGAATCAGAGGATGACAACTCATCAAATTGGAATCAATTGGAGGACTACCACCAATCGGCCAATGGAAGAGTGCCACATTAGCAATTGAACTCAATTGAAAACAATGGCATTCACACATAGACTGTATATGTTAATTAGATTAAATGCATGCTTGGCTACCTATTTGTCTCTTTCTTTCACTGATTTTGTTGTTATTGTGGTGTTGTTGAAGCTTTTGGGACAAGCTATGCATAAAATTAAGAAAAAAGAAACGGTGTTGTAAATGCATGTTAAATGTTTGGAAAAGTGTCTAAATGAAAAGCGAATTAAAGGAATGAATTTGGTATGTATGTTTTGCTAAAATAGATGACCATTAGCTAGCAAGGTTCGAAAATGTTGCATCATCTAAATATTTTGGAGTTTTGAGCTTTAAAGGCATTGAAGTATTTTTCTCCATTTAAAGGCTGTTTTTGCTTTAATTTAGCCTTTTTATGTTATTTTCTTGTCAAATTAAAATCATAGTTGTATTGTCGAAGTTGTAAGAAGTGTTATGGTATAATTTTTATGATTTTTAGTGAAAGATATGGCGATTTGAAAAAATAAAAACTGGGCTCTCTTTTGCTATTTTGGCCACTTTTGGGTCATTTTTTGCAAAAACTAATTTCAAAAACGGATTCTACACAAAAAAATTGAGTGAGTTGATGCATTTTGGCAATTTTTCGCGATTGGAGAGGCGGCCGGCCATCGGCGGTGGTGGCGGTCCAACGACTTCAGATGGCCAGTGAAGGAGAAGAAACCAATGGGGAAGAAAGAAGAAGAGAAAGAAGAAAAGAAGGAAAAGAAAGAAAAAGTGCTGGGCTAATGTTTTATTTTCGGTTGAGCCAAGATTTTTTTTGTGAGTTGGGTTTTGATTGGACATGTATTCGGGCTTATAGTTCAAACCCAATCTCTTTTCACCAGGCTTAACTTAATAAACTTAGTGGGTTAGCCCGTATCTTTTAACATTGGGTTTTTGATGGGTCAGATAGCCTTTGGCTCGGAAAAATTACAGAATGGCCCAATGGCCTGTTTTCTTAAGAAGACTGCTACCAAAATTTGCACTTTAGACCCTCATCTTTTGAGTAAATCTACTATAGCCTAGAATATTCTAAATTGTTTACAATTAGGTCCTTAATTTAATTTCATTTCGTCTCTAAACTTTCTTTTTATTTAATTTTGACCCTTAAACTTTGAAAAATATATTTTTGACCTCAAAAGTTTTTCAATTTTTGCAATTCAATCCGTAATGAATTTCGACTCTCTCTATTATGATTGTTTCTTTCCTTTAATAGCGAATTATGTTACTTTTGAATATATTTAACTTGTAATTTTTAGATGTTTTTAAATTTCTTTATGTTTGACATATTAGTGTGAATTTAGCCCTTTCATTATTATTATTTTTCAATTAAACTGGTGCCATGATTCTTTTGTTCATTTTGAGTATAAATAGGGTAAATTTGACTCCATTTAGATACCACTTTAAAAGGGAGGTATCCCTATTATTATTATTTCAATATCAATTACGTGCTCTTATGTGCTTCTACGTGTTCCTATATGTTTATATTTTTTTATACTTTATTTATTTAATTTAAATGTTCATTCAATTTTTCTTATATTTGTTTAGTTAATTTTTATAATTATTTGAGAAACATTTAAATATCTCAAAAATGTAATAAATAGGATAACTATATTTGTTTTATTATATTTTCTCCTTTTAGATTGTAATTAGGTCCCCTGCTGTAATAGATAGGGTAGATAGGATTTTTATTTCTTCATTTTAGATTGTAATTAGATTCCCCACTGTAATAGATAGGTTTTTGCGTGTTTATGTAGTTTATGTGTTATATGCTTTATTCGCGTTTTTTAGGATTTTTGCATCTCGATATTATGCTTACGTGTTATGTGCTATGTGCTCTTATGTGTTTATTTATTTTAATTTATGCCTATTTGTCTTACTATATATTATTAATGCGTGATTTCGCCACACTAGTCCAACGTTAGTTGTGGTTTCTCCCTCCATTTACTTATTAGCCCAACGCTAGTAAGGATTTTTAGAAATGGACTAATCCAATGCTAGATCCGTAGATCGTTCACGCGTTAAATTTATTTTTGTGTGATATTCATTACATTTTTCATGCATATTTTATTTTTAGAATCTTTTCTCATTTGCATGATATTGACTATTATATTATCCCCTATCTTCTATATGTGTTAATCATATCATTTAGAATTGCACCTCATTTAAGAAATTGTAAAATAAGTTATAGTTCATTTACTTGTTTATATTAGGAGAATTATTCTTCAAACATGGGAAATGAGTGATTATAATTTTTTAGTTTAATATCCCATTAATCCTTGTATAAGAAAATTATTTCACGAATTTTTCATCATAAACTCGATGAAAACTATCGGATGCGCACAAAGACAATACCGGACTTTTGATAGAATTGAAATATTCATTCTAACTCATTGTATGCTTTTGGACGCAGGCACCGGACGTCCGATAGAATTGAAGAAGATTTTTCAAATTCACTGTCTGCTGTCGGACGCATGCTTCGGATGTACCAGACGTTCGATACTCCCAATGGCTAGTTGACTCTTTAGCTACTTTCTATCCATTAGAAGCATTAATGAAGCACTTTCTTGGTCTTCTATAAATAGAGTATGGTCAGAAACTTCAAACTACTTTTGCACATTGAAAATACAAAAGATATAGAGTAATTTTAGTGAGAAAACACTTTCCAAGGAAGACTTGTAATTTTGGTGGTGTGAAATTCATTGTAAACTTTTCATTTGTGAGTGAATATTTCAATAGTGTAGTTCTGTGAAGGTTGCCCTGAGGGATAGTAAAACTTCCTTACTTGATCGAATGGAACTTCGAGTAAGGAGGAAGTGAACCTTTCTTTGTACACAAGATTGGTTGTACTTCATCAACTTGAAGAAACTTGTTTTATAAATTGATCAACAAGCTCAAAAAGAGTTTGGTAGTCAATTGGTTTGCAATTCTTCCCTTCTTATTTACTTATTGTTATTTTGTGATTTTTTAATTGCTTATCTCTTCTACTCCGAAGCAATATTGCTTTCTTACTAATTGCTTCATTATGTGGTCACTTAGAAAAGAGGGTAAATTTCATATTTGTAGACACCAAATTTTTATCAAATTTTTGTGTTTTCTCGAATATTTTCTATTTCATGAGCAATTTATTTTCTTGCATTTTTTAAGTATATTTTTGTCTCATTTTTGTAGATTTATCTTTAAAAAAAAAAAAAAAGAAAAAAAAAAGAGAGAGAGAAGCCATGATTAGAAAAGAAAAAAAAAAACAAACACAACTAAACCCATTTGACAAAAATCCCTTGGTTCCCTCCTTATTCTCGGGGACTGACAAAAAGGAACGGCACTTTTGGGGCTCAAAAAGAGAAACACTCAATTCACTCTTCACTCGGCTCTCCCTGACACAGAAGACAAGACCCAAAAAGAAACAAAAAACACTCCCTCTCTCGGCTCTCTCCCTCAACAAAAAAAGAACAAAAAAAAAAAGGAAGAAAGCTCCCTCACTCTCTCGCTCTCTCGGACTTGGGCAGAAGAAAGAAAACAGAGAAAAAGAAAAAACTCTCGCCTCACCCTCGGCTCTCCTCTCTCCCAGTATTTCCACAACACCCTTGCAGACAACAAAAGGGAGGCAGCGACTGGTTGGGCTATTGGAGCTTGGCAATCTCATCAAAAACTTTGGCCAAGGGACTAAGCTCTTCATTGAGGTATTTCTTTTTTTTTTCCAGCTTTTCTTTCTTTTTAATTAACTAGATTAAATGTATGTGTGATTGCTTTTGTGTTGTTTTATTTTGCTGGTTTTGTTGTTATTGTATCGGTGAAATTTTGGGAAGGTCATTGTACGCGATAAAAATTTCAAGTCTGCAAAACGACAAGAAAAAGAAATACACGACAAATATGTACTATATAAACTTAGAAAAAATATGTAGGTACAATCTCTAGAAGTTTCTCGAACTTATGGAGAGCTTCCTTCGATTCTTCTCCTCGAACAGCAATCCAAGGGTTTCGCAGCTTGTTCTCGGATCAACCACCGACTCTTTCAAATCTTGATATGGAAGATTTGAAGAACTTGGAAATATTTGGAAGCTCAAGCTTTGCTATATGGAAGACTTGAAGAGTTTGAAGACCCAAATCTTCGTAGCTTGGAACTTCACCACTTGAGTGTATGAGATGCCTTCTGGTGTGTATCTCTGTATGTCTCTGTCTGTGTGTCTTGATTTGGTTGAGAGACCCCTATTTATAGCTGTAGCAAGAGGTAGAAGTTGAAGACCTGTGTACCACCTTACTTGTCTTGCAAGACGTGCAGTCATATTAGGACTGTGCTAATCAAATATTATCTCTTCATTTTATATTTATCAACAAAGAGATAAGTAATTTTCTGATTGGCCAAGCTTGTGGGGACAAATGACGTGGCGTCGTTTGACTGGACAAGCTATTGCAGTATATAAGAAATATACTTGGGTTAAATAACTCCAAATATTATCCCTTTAATAAGAAATAAATATTTAGATATTTATCCAATAGACATGTGATATGATATGATTTGGTTGGTGTAGATATCCCTGCAACTTGAATTGATTTGGAACACCTCATATTGACACGTGGCAAAATATAATTGGCTGCTTAATAACCAAAATTTTCAAGTGTACATGACATATGGCAATATCCGATTGGATAAAAATAAGCCACAAAAATAATTTATAAACCAATGATAATTTTAAGAATTAATTAAAACTTCATTGTCTACAAATGCCACCTCGAAACTTGTTTGCGAAGAGTAAAACTTGAACGGACAAGTTTCGACATTTTTTATTATTTGGTTTGAATGCCGCAAGGCTGAAATTTAAGCAACTACAATAGCCCCATGTCTTGATTAATTCACTTGAACTTCATACTTTATATGGGTTCATAGCCACGGATCTTGATCAACCCATAAGCAGGCCCGTCATATTTCAAGTAGCATTTGCACTCCAAATAATATTCGATGTTGCTGACGAATAGGAAAATCCCGCGGCCGCATTGCTCCCTATTGGAGTCTTACAACAAAGTCCGTGAGTGGACTTAGAGCTTTACAACTTCATGGCTTTTGAGTTGGCCATAAGATGACCATGCGGGGACCACCAATCCATGCAACCTTTAGTGCTATCAATCCCAAGGTCAAAACATGTCTTCGCAAAGCTTCAATTCCGCCGTGCATCATCCAACAAGCTTTGGTGGTTAACTTCCAATATGACTCTCTCCCGTGGCCCACTAAACCTTTTCCTATATTGACTGTGTTTGCTCACTTCCAAATTGAGTTGGAATTCTTTGACCGTAGCAAACTCTTGGCCAGCAGCTCCTGACAAGTCCGCTTAGGCTTAGCAAAGTAATTCCAACAAGGAATTGACTTCCTTCTCAAATTCTTACGGAGGAAGACTTTCTTTCTAGACTCGGACTCGCATCAAACCTCTCCTATAAATAGCCATGCCGAGCTTCACCAATTGCCGCATCATCAAATTGGCTGAAGTGCAAATATTGCCGACTAACTTTGTCCTCTGCCAATTGCCTAGCTCCAATATCACTTTGCAAGATTTCCCCCCAGCCGCATCATCAAATTGCCGCTGCGCCAGAGTCAGCCGTCATCAGGTACTCGCGGCTTCCCTCTCTTTTTCCTTTCTTCTTTACTTGCAATGTTTATTTATTACAAGAAGCTTGAGACGCCTAGAGCCCCACGATTTTACTAAACAATTTCTCAAAATATTATTTGAGAATGAAGCTCGGGTCAAAAATTTTTTTTTTTTTTTTTAGCTATTCCTGAGAGCTGAAAATTTCAATTTTCGTACCATTTTTTTTTTGTTTTGTTGTTTTTTTTTTGTTTTGCTCATTTACTAGGGTAATACCAAATATGATATTTGATCCCTTTTTCCTTAATATGATATTTGAGCAAAGGTTTTTTTTTTTTTGTTTTTTTTTTGTTTTTTTTTGTTTTTTATTTTTTTATTTTTTGCTCATTTACTAGGGTGATACCAAATATGATATTTGAACCCCCTTTTTCTTATGATATTTGAGTAAAAGTTTTTTTTTTTTTTTTGCTAGAACTCTGACCTTAAGATTTTCTTTATTACTTTTTTTTTTATCTTTTTTTTTATTTTTTTTTTGCCCCCCAAATATTTCTGCTATACATGATTTCGATCTAAACTTTGTCAACTTGCCTCTTTATAGACAACTCAAGCTGCGCTTGAAGAGGGGTTCGAAACAATCCCGGGGATTTGAGAAGAGGCAACCAATTAGGTAATTTAATTACCAAACTTCTTGCACGAAGCTCCTGCATCCTCTAATATTTTCTTTTACGAAATTCCAGCAATCATGCAAATTAAGGACCACGCCGTGCCACTGCCGCATATTTCGCTGACGGATGAACGGGGAGGAACTCAATCAAAGAGCTTGTCCCTACATGTTTACAATCCGGCAATCGGCCCGCTCGCTGAATCCTTCATACCCCTCGAAGGATGTTTTCATCTTGAAGATTGGACTAGCAAGTGGACTAAGGAAGTGGTGGCACCGTCGACTTTCTCCACTACGTCGAGGGCCGAAGAAGTGGTCGTACTAAACTCGTCACTTCACAATGGAGATCCAGAAATAGCCAAATTCACGCTTCCGTTCGTGGGCTTCAATGTTGACAAAACTACATGGAAAGCCCCTTCGTCCTTCTTCGGTGAGGCGTGCTTCACCTCCCATTATTGGGAGTGGGTTGAGGACATGCTTGGAAGGTATAAAGACATACTCACACGCGCTGGCATATTTGAAGCTGTCTACGCGTCGAGATACTCCTACGACCGTTGTGAAAATATCTTGCGGGCTTTCTTCAAATATTGGTGTCCCTCGACGAACACACTCCATACGCCCGTTGGGGAGTTGTCCATCACACTTTGGGACCTCTATCGACTTGGTGGCCTTTCAATCAATGGCACGTTTTTCGATGAAATTGTTCCTTCGGCGCGGGAGCTCCTCACTTGTGACAAAGAAGGGAAACCACTTCTCCCTGAGAGTTGCAGGCATCTTTTTTCGGCTTACTACCACCTTTGGACGAATGACCAAGGGGTATGGATGAAAGACTGGATTCGCTTCTGGTTCCAAGGAGAGGCTAGGTATAGGGCTCCTCCGAGTAGGGCGAATAGAAGGAAGACCACATCTAAACCAAAAATGACGTACAACCCTTCTGGAAGCGTGGAGCCTTACGACCTTGCCGATACGAATGACTTCAATGTCCCTTTTGACACCCTGGGTATCCCAGGGTCTCTAAGAAAGGAAACCTATGTTGCGGCGTTCATAGCGTGTTGGATTTGCAAGTTCCTTTTGCCAAGCAAGAAGGTCGATCGTGTTCGCCCAAGTGTCTTCAAAGTTGCATGCTTAATGGCCACAGGAAAAAGATTTTGCCTTGCAATTCCTGTTCTTGCGAGCATATATTATGGGTTAAGGGAGATCGTCCACGCCCCTAACCTTGGAGAATGTGGGGTAACCTTTCCAATCCATTTCGTCTATGCTTGGATTGGCCAATACTTCGACGTATATCACGAGAATAATCAAGTGAGTAGTCACCATGCGCGCATGACAAGATTTAGCGGTGAGAAAATGACAATATTTTATGGCCGATCAGAAGCTGAGGAAATCTTCAAAGAAGTGAATCCTTTGAGGCTTTCTAAATTGTGCTGGACTGAGAATGAAGAAAAGGTGTTGATCGATGACGGATCCTTATCCTCAAGACTCACGAGTT